>NC_084564.2:2502500-2602500 GCF_033978685.3 Nerophis lumbriciformis
GATTTTTATGTTTAAACGAACAAAATTAGCAAAAATGCTAGCATAAATTTTAAAACCGAACATACAAACCCCGTTTCCATATGAGTTGGGAAATTGTGTTAGATGTAAATATAAACGGAATACAATGATTTGCAAATCATTTTCAACCCATATTCAGTTGAATATGCTACAAAGACAACATATTTGATGTTCAAACTGATAAACATTTTTTTTGTTGCTAATAATCATTAACTTTAGAATTTGATGCCAGCAACACGTGACAAAGAAGTTGGGAAAGGTGGCAATAAATACTGATAAAGTTGAGGAATGCTCATCAAACACTTATTTGGAACATCCCACAGGTGAGCAGGCTAATTGGGAACAGGTGGGTGCCATGATTGGGTATAAAAGTAGATTCCATGAAATGCTCAGTCATTCACAAACAAGGATGGGGCGAGGGTCACCACTTTGTCAACAAATGCGTGAGCAATTTGTTGAACAGTTTAAGAAAAACCTTTCTCAACCAGCTATTGCGAGGAATTTAGGGATTTCACCATCTACGCTCCGTAATATCATCAAAGGGTTCAGAGAATCTGGAGAAATCACTGCACGTAAGCAGCTAAGCCCGTGACCTTCCATCCCTCAGGCTGTACTGCGTCAACAAGTGACATCAGTGTGTAAAGGATATCACCACATAGGCTCAGGAACACTTCAGAAAACCACTGTCAGTAACTACAGTTGGTCGCTACATCTGTAAGTGCAAGTTAAAACTCTCCTATGCAAGGCGAAAACCGTTTATCAACAACACCCAGAAACGCCGTCGGCTTTGCTGGGCCTGAGCTCATCTAAGATGGACTGATACAAAGTGGAAAAGTGTTCTGTGGTCTGACGAGTCCACATTTCAAATTGTTTTTGGAAACTGTGGACGTCGTGTCCTTTGGACCAAAGAGGAAAAGAACCATCCGGATTGTTATAGGCGCAAAGTTGAAAAGCCAGCATCTGTGATGGTATGGGGGTGTATTAGTGCCCAAGACATGGGTAACTTACATATCTGTGAAGGCACCATTAATTCTGAAAGGTACATACAGCAACATATGTTGCCATCCAAGCAACGTTACCATGGACGCCCCTGCTTATTTCAGCAAGACAATGCCAAGCCATGTGCTACATCATGGTGGCTTCATAGTAAAAGAGTGCGGGTACTAGACTGGCCTGCCTGTAGTCCAGACCTGTCTCCCATTGAAAATGTGAAGCCTAAAATAGCACAACGGAGACCCCCGGACTGTTGAACAACTTAAGCTGTACATCAAGCAAGAATGGGAAAGAATTCCACCTGAGAAGCTTCAAAAATGTGTCTCCTCAGTTCCCAAACCTTTACTGAGTGTTGTTAAAAGGAAAGGCCATGTAACACAGTGGTGAACATGCCCTTTCCCAACTACTTTGGCACGTGTTGCAGCCATGAAATTCTAAGTTAATTATTATTTGCAAAAAAGAAAAAAAGTTTATGAGTTTGAACATCAAATATGTTGTCTTTGTAGCATATTCAACTGAATATGGGTTGAAAAGGATTTGCAAATCATTGTATTCCGTTTATATTTACATCTAACACAATTTCCCAACTCATATGGAAACGGGGTTTGTACTTCTAAGACAGAATCAAAGTATCGAGTATCAAAATCCATTCATCCATCTATCCATTTTCTACCGCTTGTCCCTCTCTGGGTTGGAGCCTATCTCAGCTGCATTCGGGCAGAAGGCGGGGTAAACCCTGGACAGGTCGCAGACTCATCACAGGGCCAACATAGATAGACAGACAACATTCACACTCACACACTAAAGCCAATTTTAGTGTTGCCAATCAATCTATCCCCAGGTGCAAGTCCATGATGGTGTAAAAATACAACATTTGCTAAAATGCTAAGACACAATGAGTTAGCATACTTCTAAGATGGCGCCAAGTATCAAAAACAAGAACAAGATTAGCTAAAATGCTAGGACAACATGTTAGCTTGCTAACATAGAAATGATTGTCTGATGTCTGCTCTGTGTTCCACAAGTTGCAGACATTCTCCGTGTGTGTTTTATGCCTGAAATGTGTGTGTTTAAAACATTCACTTATGTTCCAACACATTTACCCCGCACAATAAGAACTGTAATAAGCGATCTACAGTTTAGCGCTAATTTGTGTTGGTAAATGAGTCGATTTGAGACTATCATCACACTTCAACAACTCCAGTGTTTCCCACAGGACAGGCATCTATTTGTGGTGGTGTGGTCGGGGGATGGCAGCGGCGGCGGCAGCACCGATAACCAAGAAGAACGCGGAGTTGAAATATAATTACAACATTTTATGTACATATTTATATACAGATTTGAACAATTAGTGATTCACTGAAATATATTTATTAATTGTGGTTCTTACAAAAAATATATCTTATAAAATATAAAAGCTAAAATGTCTCTTAAAGCTCTGCCCCTTTAATTAGTGAATACTAAATAATTTAACTTTAGCCTACTACTACAACCATATTATTTACCAGCAACATGAAGTGAAACAGAGGCAGAGGTGTCCTGCCACAGTCAGTCAACCTCCTCCTCCTGCTGCTGCTGCTGAACAGGTCGCACCTGTTGTCCGGACTGTAGGCCTACCTCCTCTCCAAGTCCAGCCCTTTTCGGCCGTTGAAAATATTTTTCTATACTCATCTGTGTGAAGGAGTGAACATCCAACATTAGAATTTATTACTAACGAGCAGAAGCGCTCTATGTACAGTGCCGTCTAACCTTAAGCGGCAGCAGCTCAACACATGCAGGGTTCAACGTTAAGGTTTTTTTCTACTTGCCTGACTTCTCAAATCTACTTGCCCCAATATTTGTACTTGTCCTGCCTAGGTTTGTTTCTGGCTGTGTAGTGCTCATGGCTTATATCTTACTAAAATTCTTCCCGTTGACTATTTACAACACTACACAGTATTTATTATTATTATTATTATCTATAATTACATTTAAATGGCATTGCATACATGTCAAATCAAATGCTATTTCACATTATTTGACCAGTAGCAGTTACACCCATCTGAACAGGTCAGCCACCTGTTTAAAGCCCGATCACAGTTGAAATCTTGAAATGAAGGGCCTTTAATGGCCAAAACATTAACCTGGACAACATTTTAACAGCTGGTTGGCTCGGATGTTATTCTTTTCATTGCATTCACATGCTGCAGTGGACAGTGGACAATTTAGCTTCAGTCCATGTGCGTTTATTGACAACAGGGTTATAACCTGGACACGTTAGCTTGTCGGTGAAACGCTCGGTGAAATCGCGGATTAACGTTAAATATATGACGAGCCGCGAGCGATGCAGCTATAACCTATCTACCTATAACACCTGTAAAAATGAAGCAATGCTACCACGCTAGCAAGCGTTAGCTAGCCTGCTATGAGCCACCAAGCTGCTAACTATCGCCAAAAGGCACCATTTAAGTTTTTTCCCCCATGGCATCCTGGATCAAGGCTTTCAGCAGCTTTTGGACATTTGAGGTAGAAACGTAGGAAGCGCCATCATTATGAAAAGTAGCCGGCAGTATTTTGATCCCGTCCGTCCATCCGTCCCTCTTCTTCTTCTGGCCCACCAGGTGAATTAAGTGCTATTGGCGGAGTTACAATGCATAGTAGGCTACCGCCACCTACTGCACCGGAGGTGTAACTACAAGGTACATTCACAGACAGTCCCATTGCTTTTATGAGCGGTCGAGCGAGTCAAAAGCCGAAAAATCCATTTGTGGCGGACGTAATTCTTTCGTGGCGGGCCGCCACAAATAAATGAATGTGTGGGAAACACTGAACTCTGTCATGTAAATGTGGCCTCTTTGCTAGGTCAGCATTGCAAATGGAAAATATGTTCTTAATGACCTTACCCTGGGCAAATAAAATGATGTCAGGACGCCAGTGTGTTGCTCAATGTTTATATACTACATTACCCAAAAGGCTTAGCACCGTAGACAGGAACCGAAAGTGGGTCTGAGCTAGGGATGATGTTTGATAAGAAATTATCGAGTTTGAGCCCATTATCGAATCCTCTTATCGAACCGATTCCTTATCGATTCTCTTATCGAATCCAGATAGGTTGTTGTATATGGGAAAAAACACAATATTTGGTTTAACAAAAGCTCACTTTTATTTTATAAGAAAAAAATTAAATTAAATTAAAAAAAATATATATTGACTGTTACCCCCCTAAAAATTACCCAAAGTATATTAAGTGGGATTTTTCAGAAAAACAAATATAGACAGTAACACAAAAACAACCTGTCTCTGTGATCACTATAGGTGTATAAACAATAATATAGTGTTAAATAAAATCAGTTCCTTGGGCACAAAACTGAAAATAATACAGCTCTCCAAAAAGTGCACTTCTGCTGCTACTGGAACATACTAACTAGGGATGTCCCGATCCAGGTTTTTGCACTTCCGATCCGATACCGATATTGTTTTTGCATTTCCGATCCGATACTGATACTGACCGATACCGATACTGACCGATACTGGCTATCCGAGCATGTATTAAAGTTTAAAGTTATTTAGCCTACTTAGTTGTCAGAATCATGTTGAAAAGGGTTTTAGTACTCTTGATAACAACTAGCCAGCTGAATTAGGGGAGTTTGAATAATACACAATGGTTGGTAACAAGAAACTGACCTGTTTATTCAAGGATAAACACAAAATAGACAAAATTATACATGACAAACAGAAATGGCATCATTGAACTAGGGCTGGGCGACATGGCCTTTTTTTAATATTGCGATATTTTAAGGCCATATTGCGATACACAATATATATCTCGATATTTTGCCTTAGCCTTGAATGAACACTTGATGCATATAATCACAGCAGTATGATGATTCTATGTGTTTTGATTCATTGATTGAGACTTTTATTAGTAGGTTGCACAGTGAAGTACATATTCCGTACAATTGACCACTAAATGGTAACACCCCAATAAGTTTTTCAACTTGTTTAAGTCGGGGTCCACTTAAATTGATTCATGATACAGATATATACTATTTTGATGGTGTGGAGTCTGGACGTGTGGCACCGAATGGAGATAAGCGTCTCGACAGACGTCACAATATTTGAACAATGATGACGAAAACTGTTGTCTCTGTCGTGTCCGTGTGTCGAAAATTGTTATGCGCTTATTTTTTTATTTGATTTTGTGCGTGGCATAGATTTGCCGTGCGCAGAGGACGCTTGAGCAGGCGCGCGCCTTAGCAGCTGCGCTAGCATCACAGCTAACGTTAGCCATGCCGCTACCTCGCTCTCTGCTAGGAGAGGACGTATACGTATGTGACGTATGACGTGACAGTATGTGACGTGACAGTATGTGACGTGACAGTATGTGACGTGTGTAAGAAGGTGCGCTCGCTGTCTGTGAGAGGGAGACACAGGAAAGAGTGAGAAGAGCCTGTCGTGTAATGCCAGCAGCTAAAAGCAACTGCGTGAGAATCCACAGACCTGGATCGGCATTTTCCCATGCCTTGCCGATACGCAATTTTTGGCAAATATCGGCAGCCGATCCGATCCAAATATCAGATCGGGACATCCCTAATACTAACTACACACACTATGACACTAAGAACACCACAGTCATCAATCAACAATTCTTCTCCCCTTACATGAGAGCGAAGCCTGGCAATAATTGCATATTGCCTGTTCTGCCCTCACTATACGTGTTGAGGTGATACAGCTTGGCAGACAGCTAACAAACAATCCATTTAGGCTCTTTATTGTTGTTGATCTTGCTTTGTCTTTTCCTATCTTTGCTTTTGTCATGCACTGGACTGTCATTTATTTTATTTTTTTAACTGAAATACACACAATGACAAATTTATAAGCTATGTGACTAAATTAACATACTGAAATGTAATACACAATACCGTATTTTCCGCACTATTTGCCGCACCTAAAAACCACAAATTTACTCAAAAGCTGACAGTGCGGCTTATAACCCGGTGCGCTTTATATATGGATTAATATTACGATTCATTTTCATAAAGTTTCGATCTCGCAACTACGGTAAACAGCCGCCATCTTTTTTCCCGGTAGAACAGGAAGCGCTTCTTCTTCTACGCAAGCAACCGCCAAGGTAAGCACCCGCCCCCATAGAACAGGAAGCGCTTCTTCTTCTACTGTAAGCAACCACCCGCCCGCGTAGAAGAAGAAAAAGCGCGCGGATATTACCGTACCGGTACGTTTCATTTCCTTTGTGTGTTTACATCTGTAAAGACCACAAAATGGCTCCTACTAAGCGTCAGGGATCCGGTTCATGAAAAGACGCAATCTCTCCATCCGCACACGGATTACTATTTCACAGCAACTGATATTCCTGTGAACCGCACTGTGGATACAACGGGAGCACGTACGGTGAATATTCGCACCACAGGGAATGAGAAGTCATCCTTCACTGTGGTTTTAGCTTGCCATGCTAATGGCCAGAAACTTCCACCCATGGTGATATTCAAAAGGAAGACCTTGCCAAAAGAGACCTTTCCAGCCGGCGTCATCATAAAAGCTAACTCGAAGGGATGGATGAAGAAAAGATGAGCGAGTGGTTAAGGTAAGTTTAAGTTTACGCGAAGAGGCCGGGTGGCTTTTTTCACGCAGCTCTGTCCATGTTGATATACGACTCCGTGCGCGCCCACATCACGCTGGTTTTAATATATAATTAAAGTTTGACTGACCTATTTGACTGTTTTTTTGACATTCCTTTAGCGCAGTTAGATGCGGCTTACAACACGGGGCGGCTTATAGGTGGACAAAGTTTTGAAATATGCCGTTCATTGAAGGCGCGGCTTATAACCCAGGGCGCCTTATGGTGCGGAAAATACGGTATATAAATATTAGCTATACACAAATATACAGTACTATCATCAAACAAATACTTCTGAGTGTTGAGACTATTTCGATGGTGGAAATACACGACTGGCAGCCATTTTAAGTCCTCAAAACATCCATTGAAACAGTGCACAAAAATCGTTTTTCAATAAACATCTTAGTATCAAACTTAAACACTTTCCACCTTAATATTGAGTTACATAAACAAGTTAAACAGTTTACTTACAGACATATGTTTTCCAAGGCTTGTAAGAGCTAACACAACTTGTCTACTTCTCAATTGTGCCCAAGAGTCTACAATCAAATGGGCATAACATTGTAGGTCCCACAGGGCATTTCCTGTTCGTGGGAAGGGATTCGTTCCCAGGGATTTGAATAAAGAACCAACTCTTTTCCTTTACTATAGTGGCCTCGATAACGGGAACCGGTTCTCAAAAAGGGATTCGAGTCCATGGAATCGGTTCTTTTCTTATCGAATAACCGGGAGAACCGATTTCGAACATCATCCCTAGTCTGAGCTGCGCCCTTTCAGCAATAAAGAGTTGATATTTGTTACACAATGTTGCAATGGGGTGGAAAGTTTTCGGGTAAATTTCCGGAAAATATCCGGAAATTTACCACGGGAAGTTTGGAAATTTTGACCATTTTTTGATTATTCAAAGTTGGACACCGTCCATCTTATTCTGTAGAATAAGATGAGAAGCTTGTAAAACACTAATGCAATGCCACACATAAATAAATAGTCAGCTAAACAATTGGAGTAGTCTTTAAAAATATTTTACTGATGGACAAATGAATAGAAATAGGCTAGATGAATAAATGAACAGTCAATCAGCATGCTAAATCAAACTATAAGCTACATTCTTGTATGACAACAGAATAGCTAGCAGAACAGAAGGCAGAGGAAACTACACGTTTTGATTTAGTATTTGCTACTTGAACTTTACACATCACAAAAAAGGTAAATTCGGATCGCTAACGTTGTTAGCATAAATGAATGGGATTTAACATAGAGAAAATTAGCATCACGGCCAACGAAGAAATATTTTCGGTTCGTTATGAGACCGTGGTGGTACATAAACCTAGCTAGCTAGAGATATTGGCCCCAAAATCATTTAACAAGTACAGGAACAGCTACCTAGCTTGAGTGGAAGTCTGTTGGAGTAGTCTACAGCAGGGGTGCTCATTACGTCGATCGCGATCTACCGGTCGATCTCGGAGGGTGTGTCAGTCGATCACCAGCCAGGCATTAAAAAAATAGTCCTAAAAATGAGCGATCATAAATCTTCACTATGACGTCACTTTCGTCACTTGATTGACATTCACGGCACCCGAGGGTCTTCTGAGATGACGCTGGCTGCTGCCAGCTCATTAAAATTACCGACTGGAAGGCGAGAAACACTTTATTTCAACAGACTCTGGCGCCGTACCTGTCGTCAAAACTCCAAAGACCGACAGTTGCACAGTTGCACAATAAAAGCTCTGCTTCATCCTGCCTGCGCTACCAAAATAAGAGTCTCAGAAAGCTGGCGTGCACAAGCTAGCAAGCTATGGAGTTTGCCGACAATGTATTTCTTGTGAAGTGTATACAAAGGAGTACGGAAGCTGGACAAATAAGATGCCAAAAACCAACCACTTTCATGTGGTATTGGACAGAAAGGAGGACTTTTTTCTCCTCCATTAGAAAATGCAGACGTTATCATCACCACTGTCTGATTCCAATCAATGCAAGTCATCACAATCAGGTAATACACCAACTTATATTCTTGTCTTCATGAAAGAAAGGAATCTATATGTGCTAAACATGCTTGTATTATCTTTAAACACTTTTAACTTATTAACTATATGTGTTAAACATGCTTGTATTATCTTTAACCACCTTTAAGTTGTTAACAATATTAACTATATGTGTTAAACATGCTTGTATTATCTTTAACCACCTTTAAGTTGTTAACAATATTAACTATATGTGTTAAACATGCTTGTATTATCTTTAAACACTTTTAACTTGTTAACAATATTAACTATATGTGTTAAACATGCTTGTATTATCTTTAACCACCTTTAAGTTGTTAACAATATTAACTATATGTGTTAAACATGCTTGTATTATCTTTAACCACCTTTAAGTTGTTAACAATATTAACTATACGTGTTAAACATGCTTGTATTATTTTTAACCACCTTTAACTTGTCAACAATATTAACTATATGTAGTAAACATACTTGTATTATCATTAAACACCTTTAATGTATTAACAATATTAACTATATGTGTTAAACATGCTTGCATTATCATTAAACACCTTTAACTTGTTAACAAAAACATATTTCATAAATAAGTCAATATAAATTATATATATGAATGAGGTAGATCCCCACGACTTGATCAATTGAAAAGTAGCTCGCCTGCAGAAAAAGTGTGAGCACCCCTGGTCTACAGTCATACAGTAACAAGCAATTACACGTCTATTAAACTTAAATACCATAGATCAAATAAATTTACCCCAGTAATATCATTAAAACATACCTGACTGAATGAAGTCCTTGGGCTCAAATACTAGTGTGGCCTGTAGTGTGTAGCATGCTGGGAATTATCTCTGCATGTGATGGAAGAATGCACTGCACATGTGATGGAGGAATGCACAGTGCAGGGTTGAAATTCAACTGAATTTGCATTAAATCAGGTTGTTTTAGCTAATAATCATGCTGCAAGATCTAGCATGTTGCATTCAATGTTTATTCCCATTCATTCCCATGGAAAGTTTCCAACTTTGAATATTCCCGGAATTTTGCAACCCTAGTTACCCTGCTTCGTCGACACAGGAAACATACGATGGTGTAAGTCAGTGTGGTGGGGTGCCGGTCAGAGACACATTTATTGGCAAAAAGTGTCCAAAATGTGGGCATTGCATACCTGCCAACTTTTGAAATCAGAAAAACCTAGTAGCCAGGGTCCAGGGTCCAGGACGCAAAATGATTATTAGCATTCAGACAGGTTAAAATGTTGCTAAAACCATCACTTTTCTATCAGTCACAGTGACTTTTCAAAACAAAAATATTACAGCAAAAATCATATGGGTTGATTGACATGTTTATTCTGTAAACTAACTTCAATAGTTTGAAATTATTTTGACAGTTAATGCCAGTTATTCTGTCAACCTTTCACAAGACTTCAATTTGTTAATTGAAAGTATAAACAGTATAAACACTTTTTACAGTAAACAAATGGTAAAACAGTACTAAACAATTCCATTAAAAAAAAAATTGGTGTCATTATTAACTTTCTGTCAAAGCTTGTATAATCTACTGCCTTGTTCAATTGTAAAAAATATTCTGTGCCTAAAATTCACATTTCTATCACAATTATCATACTGTAAACATGGTAAGCTAACTTCATTAAAATTAATAGTCCTGTCAATAGCATGGAATTACAATTCAAATGTAGTTTTTTTGTAAGCCTTTCAAAAGAATTCAAAATATGAAAAATTAATGAAAATTAATTGAAGCCATCAGACACTTGAAAAGTGGCACATCACATCTCTAATGTAATCATTTTAACTTTTCAACAGAAATAGCACTGCAAAAATATTAAGGACATACTTCTGTATTTTGGTAGTTATGCTGTCAACATTTAACAAGATTTCTTCAACTTGGACTTGAAAGCATAAATAGTATAAACACTTTTAACAGTATAACAGTACTAAACAATTCCAATACATAACATTGGTGTCATTACCTTTTTGTGGCTAAAATCCAAATTCTTCGGCATTTATCACATCCAAAGAATCTGTTTGGGCGACGAAAAACGTTGAAAGTTTTCCACTTGTATCGCTAGCAACGGCATTAGACTTGTGTTTTGTTGTCCCAAACGTGGTCTTTTACATCGCTAATTCCTCCGTGTCCGATCGAAAAATCTTGTCTGCACAAGGTGCAATTCGCGTAGTTTTCACCCTTTTTGGAACGGATAATTATTCCCGGATAGGCTTTTGAATATTCTTCACGGAATGACTGCAGTTTTCTTTTCGGTTTAAGACTCGTTTGCGATTTTTCTCCGGCTGATTCCATGATCGTTCGCTCGTTTGGAAACAATGGCAACTGATGCCTCGTGCTTGGCAGCGGTGCTATAAATAGCCTCGCGCATGGCATTCGGAATGGCTCGATAGGAAGTTACGGGAAGCAGTGTCGATTGTCATTGTTGTTACACGATTTCGTGAATAAAACTTTAAAAAAAAATTTTTTTTTTAATTAATGAAAAAACTTATTTTTTATCACTGCAACCGTAACCCGGAATAGGTTGATGAAAACCGTACTAATTACGGGAAAACCGGAGTAGTTGGCAGGTATGGCATTGGACAAAGTTGCGAAGCCGCACAAATTTCTCTGGTATTTGTTCAATTTGCAAATTGCAACATTGCAAATTCTTGGAGGCACTGCTTATCCCAACTATACTTTGTTTTGTTTAATAAAATAAAATTACAGATTTAGCTTGTTTTTATAGAGGGCTCTTACTCAGTCCTGTTACCTTAACCCCCTCAGCAAGTCTCATGGTCCGCATACAGTCCCAGACACAGATCTTTATTCATCATATGATATTCCAACAAGTGTGTTTTTGTGAAGAGAAAGTCCTCATGAGAAGGGATGACAGAAAGAAGAAGACAAAGATGAGCAGAAGACGGTCGAGTGATTTTCATAACCAGAAATGAGGAAAGCAGGAATTCTGGAGGTGGAACTGAGGATCCATTGTTGATTGTTTGCAGCATCAGGAAACATTTGTGCAGCTGGCTGAAGATTCCTAGACGACTCGCTTTAACTGTCAATCACGTGTGCGCAGCACCGGAGCTCAATCTTGTAAAAGAAAGTCATCTTCCGGATGTTCTTCCCCAAGACTCTTTGGCAGGAAGTTATCAGTCTAGTGGATGTCATTTCATTAATGCGACTCTCCCGACTACGGCGTCCTCTACGCTCCCTGGCATAATCAACACAATCAGAACACAATGACGCTGCACACAAGCACACACACCATCTTCTTCCACCCGTACACGGGTAGCTGCTGCCTCAGCAAATACCACATAGATACTATAGATAGTAGAGGAAGCCAAAGTTGGGTGTGTACAAACTAGTAGTACTATTAGAGTTAGAGTGAAGATTTTTGGCGTACAGTTGGTGCTAGAATTTTGGTTTAGGGCTCAGTTTAAGGTTTAGGATTGTGTTTGGATTATGGATGTGCGGACCGATCGGCCACCGATCAGTATCCAATGATTTCCTTGAAAAAGTATGTTATCGCCATTGCCAGTTAATGCCTTTCAAAACCGATCACAAATGCTGATCTCCTCTGGCTGATGTATTTATTTCATGTGCCCCAAACATATTCATATTTTTGTTGTACCCCACTTCTTTGTTTTTGCCCTTAATCTAGGGTTGGCTGTGGATCTGGGTTTGGATTGGGTGGGGATTAGTTTTAGGATTGGGTTGGATTTAGGGGATAAGGATAGGTTTAGTCTTGTGTTAGGGTTAATGGTTTAGGTTAAATTAGGGTTCTACTTTTGTATCCTTGACATTTGACTTGAACTATTTGGGAACATCCTAGCACCATTTTGGATTGGGAAAAGGTACAAATGGCAAACCTGAGTCCAATAATTCCAATTTTGTGATACATTAGTGTAGACTGGACATAAATGAAGTGCTACGATTCATCTATTTGTGACTGAGTGGGAACTCATACCTGCCAACTTTTGAAATCAGAAAAACCTAGTAGCCAGGGTCCAAGGGCCGCAGACCCCGGTAGGTCCAGGACAAAGTCCTGGTGGGGGGTTCCTTCGCCCCCCGACGCAAAATGATTATTAGCATTCAGACAGGTTAAAATGTTGCTAAAACCATCACTTTTCTATCAGTCACAGTGACTTTTCCAAACAAAAATATTACAGCAAAAATCATATGGGTTGATTGACATGTTTATTCTGTAAGCTAACTTCAATAGTTTGAAATTATTTTGACAGTTAATGCCAGTTATCCTGTCAACCTTTCACAAGACTTCAATTTGTTCATTGAAAGTATAAACACTTTTTAACAGTAAACAAATGGTAAAACAGTACTAAACAATTCCATAAAAAAAAAAATTGGTGTCATTATTAACTTTCTGTCCAAGCTTGTATAATCTACTGCCTTGTTCAATTGTAAAAAATATTCTGTGCCTAAAATTCACATTTCTATCACAATTATCATACTGTAAACATGGTAAGCTAACTTCATTAAAATTAATAGTCCTGTCAATAGCATGGAATTACAATTCAAATGTAGTTTTTTTGTAAGCCTTTCAAAAGAATTCAAAATATGAAAAATTAATGAGAATTAATTTAAGCCATCAGACACTTGAAAAGTGGCACATCACATCTCTAATGTAATCATTTGAACTTTTCAACAGAAATAGCACTGCAAAAATATTAAGGACATACTTCTGTATTTTGGTAGTTATGCTGTCAACATTTAACAAGATTTCTTCAACTTGGACTTGAAAGCATGAATAGTATAAACACTTTTAACAGTATAACAGTACTAAACAATTCCAATAGATAACATTGGTGTCATTACCTTTTTGTTTGCTCAATTATTGCCTCCGTGAATAAAACTTCGGCATTTATCACATCCAAAGAATCTGTTTGGGCGACGAAAAACGTTGAAAGTTTTCCACTTGTATCGCTAGCAACGGCATTAGACTTGTGTTTTTTTTGTCCCAACGTGGTCTTTTTACATCGCTAATTCCTCCGTGTCCGATCGAAAAATCTTGTCTGCGCAAGGTGCAATTCGCGTAGTTTTCACCCTTTTTGGAACGGATAATTATTCCCGGATAGGCTTTTGAATATTCGGTTTAAGACTCGTATGCGATTTTTCTCCGGCTGATTCCATGATCGTTCGCTCGTTTGGAAACAAATGGCAACTGGTGCCTCGTGCTTGGCAGCGGTGCTATAAATAGCCTCGCGCATGGCATTCGGAATGGCTCGATAGGAAGTTACGGGAAGCAGTGTCGATTGTCATTGTTGTTACGCGATTTCGTGAATAAAACTTAAAAAAAAAAAATTTTTTTAATTAATGAAAAAACGTATTTTTTATCACTGCAACCGTAACCCGGAATAGGTTGATGAAAACCGTACTAATTACGGGAAAACCGGAGTAGTTGGCAGGTATGGGAACTCCACAGATCATCTCTTGCCAGTTAAGTGTTTTGTTTAACTGTCTGCCATGTTATTGTTGTTTCATACATGTCATTGCCACAGTGATGAAACAACAACAACCGTACATAAACAAGTAGCGAATAAAGAAAGGTGAGGGGGAAAAAAGGTTTGTACTCACAGTTTGTTGCTCGCCCTCACACAAACAAAGAGTTTAAATCCCAGCAGAGGCAGAAAAGTCAAAGAGTTGTTTTGTTCTAGCAGGAATGAAGAGGCTGGGATCTGCTTGACGAACATCCACGGCGACGGCAAGCTGAGGCACACTGAGACCGGGGGAGGGGGAGGGGGACGGCGGGGGTGAGGATGGAGGGAGAAGGCGGGATATATAAACAGCTGCTCCACGCTTCCTGTTCCAGTGCTCTCAGAGCGCGTGCACCCTCCATCTTCTTCTCCTCTTTGCAAGAAGAAGCCTTCGCGTCGCATCGTGTCCTTTATCGGAGAGACAAGCGCACTCGCGAGGTGGGACGTAAACCGTGGCGAGCTCCTCCGTCAAGCGGGAGGCCAACTTGTGTCTTCCCTGTCGTAAACAACACTTCGTCAAAGTTGGAGGCAAGCGTCTTTAATCCAAACGATGTGTGGGAAGGAATGTTGCCGCTTCGAGCTCGGAGAGTTCTGTTGTCCTGAAAAGGTCACATGCTTGTCACATGATGCGCTGCTCCGCCCTCGTGCACTTTGGTGTTTCTGCACACAGCTTGGCGCTCAAACAAAATGTTCAAAAGCAACGTCTTGGGAGACGTCTTAGTTTTTTTGGGCAAAGACGGAGAGAGTGATGGTAATCCTAGAAGTGGACATAAAACATACATTGACATACAGGTAAAAGCCAGTAAATTAGAATATTTTGAAAAACTTGATTTATTTCAGTAATTGCATTCAAAAGGTGCAACTTGTACATTATATTTATTCATTGCACACAGACTGATGCATTCAAATGTTTATTTCATTTAATTTTGATGATTTGAAGTGGCAACAAATGAAAATCCAAAATTCCGTGTGTCACAAAATTAGAATATTACTTAAGGCTAATACAAAAAAGGGATTTTTAGAAATGTTGGCCAACTGAAAAGTATGAAAATGAAAAATATGAGCATGTACAATACTCAATACTTGGTTGGAGCTCCTTTTGCCTCAATTACTGCGTTAATGCGGCGTGGCATGGAGTCGATGAGTTTCTGGCACTGCTCAGGTGTTATGAGAGCCCAGGTTGCTCTGATAGTGGCCTTCAACTCTTCTGCGTTTTTGGGTCTGGCATTCTGCATCTTCCTTTTCACAATACCCCACAGATTTTCTATGGGGCTAAGGTCAGGGGAGTTGGCGGGCCAATTTAGAACAGAAATACCATGGTCCGTAAACCAGGCACGGGTAGATTTTGCGCTGTGTGCAGGCGCCAAGTCCTGTTGGAACTTGAAATCTCCATCTCCATAGAGCAGGTCAGCAGCAGGAAGCATGAAGTGCTCTAAAACTTGCTGGTAGACGGCTGCGTTGACCCTGGATCTCAGGAAACAGAGTGGACCGACACCAGCAGATGACATGGCACCCCAAACCATCACTGATGGTGGAAACTTTACACTAGACTTCAGGCAACGTGGATCCTGTGCCTCTCCTGTCTTCCTCCAGACTCTGGGACCTCGATTTCCAAAGGAAATGCAAAATTTGCATGGTTGGGTGATGGTTTGGGGTGCCATGTCATCTGCTGGTGTCGGTCCACTCTGTTTCCTGAGATCCAGGGTCAACGCAGCCGTCTACCAGCAAGTTTTAGAGCACTTCATGCTTCCTGCTGCTGACCTGCTCTATGGAGATGGAGATTTCAAGTTCCAACAGGACTTGGCGCCTGCACACAGCGCAAAATCTACCCGTGCCTGGTTTACGGACCATGGTATTTCTGTTCTAAATTGGCCCGCCAACTTCCCTGACCTTAGCCCCGTAGAAAATCTGTGGGGTATTGTGAAAAGGAAGATGCAGAATGCCAGACCCAAAAACGCAGAAGAGTTGAAGGTCACTATCAGAGCAACCTGGGCTCTCATAACACCTGAGCAGTGCCAGAAACTCATCGACTCCATGCCACGCCGCATTAACGCAGTAATTGAGGCAAAAGGAGCTCCAACCAAGTATTGAGTATTGTACATGCTCATATTTTTCATTTTCATACTTTTCAGTTGGCCAACATTTCTAAAAATCCCTTTTTTGTATTAGCCTTAAGTAATATTCTAATTTTGTGACACACGGAATTTTGGATTTTCATTTGTTGCCACTTCAAATCATCAAAATTAAATGAAATAAACATTTGAATGCATCAGTCTGTGTGCAATGAATAAATATAATGTACAAGTTACACCTTTTGAATGCAATTACTGAAATAAATCAAGTTTTTCAAAATATTCTAATCTACTGGCTTTTACCTGTAGGGCAGGGTCTGGCTGCTCAGCAATACAACACATTCATCATCAATTATTGACAAACACCAACTGTGGATATCAGACGTTAAAGTTGTTCATACAATGTGTTATACAGCAATGCTTCTTAATAGGGATGTCTGATAATATCGGGCTGATAAATGCTTTAAAATGTAATATCGGAAATTATCGGTATCGGTCTCATAATTATCGGTATCGGTTTCTAAAAGTAAAATGTATGACGTTTTAAAACGCTGCCGTGTACACTAGTGATGGGTCCGGCAACACCGATGCATCGGCGCATGCGTCGAGCTCATGGAGCAAAACCCTGTGTCGGTGCGCTTACCGCTTTTAGAAAGTCACGTGACCGATCATGAGCTGTTTTGGTCACGTGACCGATACGCCAACTGTGTCGCCTCCTCTGTGCCCTGTGAGCGGGTCTTTTCTACAGCCCGAGAAATAATAACTAAGAAGAGAAATCGTCTAAAATGTAATACGTCGGAAAAACTTTTTTTTTTTTTTTTAATAAAAATGTATAAAAAAATCAAATAAAAAACATTCCCAGTCCACAATCATCCACAACACGTTCTCTTAGATTTCCATGTTATGATACATGTTCACATTATTTATTGACTGTATCTAAAAAAGATAAAAATATATTTTTATTTAAATGAAGATATGAAATAATCCTAAATGAAATACAATGACTCGGTTTATATTATTGTATATACTAGGGCAGGGGTCACCAACGCGGTGCCCGCGGTCACCAGGTAGCCCGTAAGGACCAGATCAGTCGCCCGCTGGCCTGTTCTAAAAATAGCTCAAAGAGCAGCACTTACCAGTGAGCTGCCTCTATTTTTTTAAATTGTATTTATTTACTAGCAAGCTGGTCTCGCTTTGCTCGACATTTTTAATTATAAAAGAGACAAAACTCAAATAGAATTTGAAAATCCAAGAAAATATTTTAAAGACTTGGTCTTCACTTGGAATAAGCGGTAGAAAATGGATGGATGGATGGGTCTTCACTTGTTTAAATAAATTCATTTATTTTTTACTTTGCTTCTTATTACTTTTAGAAATACAATTTTAGAGAAAAAATACAACCTTAAAAATGATTTTAGGATTTTTAAACAAATATACCTTTTTACCTTTTACATTTCTTCCTCTTCTTTCCTGACAATTTAAATCAATGTTCAAGTAAATGTATTTTTTTTTTTATTGTAAAGAATAATAAATATCTTAGCTTCTGGTTTTTCGACGAAGAATATTTGTGAAATATTTCTTCAAACTTACTATGATTAAAATTCAAAAAATTATTCTGGCAAATCTAGAAAATCTGTTGAATCAAATTTAAATCTTATTTCAAAGTATTTTGAATTTCTTTTAAAATTGTTGTTCTGGAAAATCTAGAAGAAATAATGATTTGTCTTTGTTACAAATATAGCTTGGTCCAATTTGTTAAATATTCTAACAAAATGCAGATTGGATTTTAACCAATTTAAAACATGTCATCAAAATTCTAAAATGTATCTTAATCAGGAAAAATTACTAATGATGTTCCATAAATTCTTTTTTTAATTTTTTTCAAAAAGATTCAAATTAGCTAGTTTTTCTCTTCTTTTTGTCGGTTGAATTTTGAATTTTAAAGAGTCGAAATTGAAGATAAACTATGTTTCAAAATTTTATTTTAATTTTTTTCGTCTTTTCTCCTCTTTTAAACCGTTCAATTAAGTGTTTTTTTCATCATTTATTCCCTAAAAGGAAAAAAAAAATGTAGGACGGAATGACAGACAGAAATACCCATTTTTTTATATATATAAATTTATTTATTTAGCTATTCTTGTTTAAATCACACTTACAAATGACAATATATTTATTTATTTAAGTGTGTATCAAACTGGTAGCCCTTCGCATTAATCAGTACCCAAGAAGTAGTTTTTGGTTTCAAAAAGGTTGGTGACCCCTGTACTAGGGCATCAAATCAGTGTCAGTTGAGTCGGTCCATAGGTTGCCTGTAGGGATTTTTAATGTCCAGCAGATGTCAGTATTTAGTGACACAGTATCGACACAGTATCAATACAGTTTTGCAATGTGTCGAAACGCTTCATGACGCCTCATCAACCCATCACTAGTGTACACGGACGTAGGGAGAAGTACAGAGCGCCAATAAACCTTAAAGGCATATCCTTTGCGTGCATGCCGTCCGAGTCACGTCATAATATCAACCGGCTGTTCTCAGCACAAATTAATGCAAGTCATACTTGTTCAACAGCCATACAGGTCACACTGAGGGTGGCCGTATAAACAAGTTTAACACTGTTACAAATATGCGCCACACTGTGAACCCACACCAAACAAGAATGACAAACACATTTCGGGAGAACATCCGCACCGTAACACAACATAAACACAACAGAACAAATACCCAGAATCCCTTGCAGTACTAACTCTTCCGGGACGCTACAATATAAAAAACCCCTGATACTCCCAACCCCACCCACCTCAACCTCGTCATAGTCTCTCTCAGGGAGAGCATGTCTCAAATTCCAAGCTGCTGTTTGGATAGATAGATAGTACTTTATTGATTCCTTCAGGAGAGTTCCCTCAGGAAAATTAAAATTCCAGCAGCAGTGTACAGAATTGAGATCGAATTTAAAAAAGTAAAAAGTAAATAATGGGGGTATAAATGGAAACAGAATAGAAAAATATTACAATAAGAATCAAAATAAAAAGCAACAATGAGAAAAAAAATATAACAGTAAAAAAAGAATATAACAAGAGAAACTAGGCAGTAGTGACCATGTTATGAAAAAGTATTGCGCTGTTATTGTTTTGAGGCACGTTAAAAAAAATTATGCACTTTGTGACTTCAATAATATATATGGCAGTGCCATGTTGGCATTTTTTTCCATAACTTGAGTTGATTTATTTTTGGAAAACCTTGTTACATTGTTTAATGCATCCAGGGGGCATCACAGCAAAATTAGGCATAATAATGTGTTAATTCCACCACTGTATATATCGGTTGATATCAGTATCGGTAATTAAGAGTTGGACAATATCGGATATCGGTAAAAAAGCCATTATCGGACATCTCTACTTCTTAACCATAAGTGGGCTGCCAGCGCCCCCTAGAGGGCAGGCAAAAATATCTCCTTCTCAGCTGTGGTTTGTACGTTACTGAGTTGTAATACACTTTTCCGCCACATGTGGCAGTAATGACAGTTTCAAACAAAGACAAGAAGTCTGAAGAGAAGTTTCTTAAGACCAAAAATTATGACTAAAGTAGTGAAGCTGTATTTTCATTTGCACTTTCATTTATTTGACAGTTTAGTTAAACATATGTATGAGTAATTTAGTTCATTATAGCACCACATAATTGTGTGTATATTTATTTTCCTCTGTTATGCAGTATATTTTGTAAGAAGGTTTCTGAAAAAAAGTAATTATAGGTACTTGTTCCTATAATTACGCCCGAACCGCGGATAATCCGCGGATCGGGCGGTTGTGTCCGCAAACCGCGCATCTCTAATATATATCAATACAGTCTGCAAGGGATACAGTCCGTAAGCACACATGATTGTGCGTGCTGCTGCTCCACTAATAGTACTAACCTTTAACACTTCATTTTACTCATTTTCATTCATTACTAGTTTCTATGTAACTGTTTTTATATTGTTTTACTTTCTTTTTTATTCAAGAAAATGTTTTTAATTAATTTATCTTATTCTATTTTATTAATTTTTTTAAAAAGGACCTTATTTTCACCATACCTGGTTGTATAAATTAGGCATAATAATGTGTTAATTCCACGACTGTAATTAAAGAGTTGGACAATATCGGAATATCGGCAAAAAGCCATTATCGGACATCCCTACTTTGTACCAAAAACATCAATTATTAAACCGTTTATTTCCCGTTACTTTTAGAACAGGGGTGCTCATTACGTCGATCGCGAGCTACCGGTCGATCTCGGAGGGTGTGTCAGTCGATCACCAGCCAGGCATTAAAAAAATAGTCCTAAAAATGAGCGATCATAAATCTTCACTATGACGTCACTTTCGTCACTTGATTGACATTCACGGCACCCGAGGGTCTTCTGAGATGACGCTGGCTGCTGCCAGCTCATTAAAATTACCGACTGGAAGGCGAGAAACACTTTATTTCAACAGACTCTGGCGCCGTACCTGTCGTCAACACTCCAAAGACCGACTGCATTAGTTGCGCTAACAAAATAAGAGTTTCAGAAAGCTGGCGTGCACAAGCTAGCAAGCTACGGAGTTTGCCGACAATGTATTTCTTGTAAAGTGTATACAAAGGAGTACAGAAGCTGGACAAATAAGATGCCAAAAACCAACCACTTTCATGTGGTATTGGACAGAAAGGAGGACTTTTTTTCTCCTCCATTCGAAAATGCGGACGTTATCAGCACCACATGATTCCAATCAATGCAAGTCATCAGAATCAGGTAATACACCAACTTATATTCTTGTCTTCATAAAAGAAAGGAATCTATATGTGTTAAACATGCTTGTATTATCTTTAAACACCTTTAACCTGTTAACAATATTAACTATATGTGTTAAACATGCTTGTATTATCTTTAAACACATTTAAGTTAACAATATTAACTATATGTATTAAACATTCTTGTATTATCATTAAACACCTTTAATTTATTAACAATATTAACTATATGTGTTAAACATGCTTGTATTATCATTAAACACCTTTAACTTGTTAACAATATTAACTATATGTGTTAAACATGCTTGTATTATTAAATAAATAAGTAAATATAAATGATATATATGAATGAGGTAGATCCCCACGACTTGATCAATTGAAAAGTAGCTCGCCTGCAGAAAAAGTGTGAGCACCCCTGTTTTAGAACAAAACATGCATCAAATTAAATGCACGTTTGATCAAAAAAATAGTATAAAACTCGTTTCACATTAATAAAGTGTAAAAAATGTTATGTGGGGCCCCAATTTGTGATGACGTCATTGAGTCGAACGTTAATTAAGAAGTGGATACACTTAAATAATTATTTATAACAATGGGGCAGGGCCGACATCCGGGCAACTGAGCTACATACGGGTTCTTCGAGCCATAGCAACCTGACTGGCGTTGAAAACAAACCGTCGCCATTACTCTTTAACCTGTCGACCTGCGCTGATTAAACCCGTCATTCTGCCTCCAAAATGCCAAAAAACGGTGTTGTTTTTGGTTGTGCAAACCACAACTGGAAACAGGGAAAACAAAGGTCGTATTTTGTTCTGCCAAAGCGTGCTAAAAGCCCACAGAGACGAGACAAATGGTTCGCAGCTTTACACCGGGAAAACGAGGACGGTTCTCACTGGAGTCCCCCAAAATCCCGGGTCGTGTGTTCGGATCACTTCGTTTCTGGTAAATATAAGGAACAAAAATCCACCTTCTTAACCACAACTTGGCTATACCGTCCATGCTAATGTTGAACCCGTTGAATTTTTACTGAATAACGTTCGACAGCTGAAGTTGTTGTTGTTGCACAACAATAACATACGGTATAAAGGCTATTTCCAGTAATTCAGCAAATAATAAATCATAATACTGAACTGAATTTGAATGAGCTCTCTACAGATATAATAAATATAGATACTGGTAGCCACCGTGTCATCCTTATTATCATTTATCAACATACCTTGGGTGATTTAACAATTTTTATGTGATTTATTTGTTATATAACAACCGAAGCTAACAACCGACCTGGTGCGCTTGTGAGGTAGACATAAAGATTTCCAAATTCCATGTCCGGCCATTGTGTAGGATTATCAGTCCACGCATCTGCTGGAAGGCGGTAAGGGCAGTCGTTTAATCCGACTACAGAACATTTTAACTCGTATCTTAACCTAGCCTCACTGGAAAGACTATTTACATAATCATACGCCATTTAGAACAGTTTAAAATGCCGTGAAACCTCGTTAAATGCCTTTTCTGTCAATGCTGTGTTCGCTGTGAGCTGGTTTGTTTTCAACGAATTCAATATGGCGACCGGTTGCTAGGGGATTGGCAGGCGGAAGTGACGTAGGTCCGCCCTCGCCTATTAAGAAGTGGATGCACTTAAATAATTATTTATAACAATAAGAGTAACTTTGTAAACGCTGAGCTGTGGCATTTTATTCTGAAACCCCCCCAGGAAGTATAGCTTTTGTTTCTTCTTCTGTTTTTATTTTTTTTATTGACTTTGGAGGGCGAAGTGAGAACTCTAAACACTTTGACGATTAAGTGCGCATTTTACTTTTTTACTCCACGAAACAGCGTGACCTAAACTCACAAATACCAGTGTATTCCAGGTAAGTAGACACCGTTTTGCTAATTAAATGTTGTCAATTAACATGAGCTGTAAGACGGAAGTAATAGTTAGTACACATGCTAGATGTATTAGGACTGTCTCGATTCAAACTTTGAATTAAATGGACTGCAAATGCTTCAATCTCCACAATATTCACACATAAAAAATCTAAAATATAACTTACTCATATTGTCACTCAAAGGTCGAAAAACGAACGGCTTGGATGGAGGAATTAACAACCTGCTTAAGCACCTGTTGACGTTTAGCTAAGAATGGACTTTCTGATACGTCACTTCCGGTTGTTGCTTATTGGCTCATCACTGACATATGAACCCTAGTGGCCAGGAAGAAAATGACATACATTCAAATACAGTTATAATGGAACATGAAAATGTTGAATTTTGACTATTATTATTATTATAACTATTGAAGAATATAATATATTTTTTTTAAATGACCAATATCCAAGATATTTGGATATGGAAGTAGAATAGTCTCACATCAACTTATATACAAACCCCGTTTCCATATGAGTTGGGAAATTCTGTTATATGTAAAAATAAACAGAATACAATGATTTCCAAATCATTTTCAACCCATATTCAGTTGAATATGCTACAAAGACAACATATTTGATGTTCAAACTGATAAACATTTTTTTTTTTTTGCAAATTAAATAAATGATAAATGGGTTGTACTTGTATAGCGCTTTTCTACCTTCAAGGTACTCAAAGCGCTTTGACACTACTTCCACATTTACCCATTCACACACACATTCACACACTGATGGAGGGAGCTGCCATGCAAGGCGCTAACCAGCACCCATCAGGAGCAAGGGTGAAGTGTCTTGCTCAGGACACAACGGACATGACGAGGTTGGTACTAGGTGGGGATTGAACCAGGGACCCTCGGGTTGCGCACGGTCACTCTCCCACTGCGCCACGCCGTCCCCTTAATTAACTTTAGAATTCGATGCCAGCAACACGTGACAAAGAAGTTCGGAAAGGTGGCAATAAATACTGATAAAGTTGAGGAATGCTCATCAAACACTTACCGTATTTTCCGCACTATTAGCCGCACCTAAAAACCACAAATTTACTCAAAAGCTGACAGTGCGGCTTATAACCCGGTGCGCTTTATATATGGATTAATATTAAGATTCATTTTCATAAAGTTTCGGTCTCGCAACTACGGTAAACAGCCGCCATCTTTTTTCCCCAAAGAAGAGGAAGTGCTTCTTCTTCTACGCAAGCAACCGCCAAGGTAAGCACCCGCCCCCATAGAACAGGAAGCGCTTCTTCTTCTACTGTAAGCAACCACCCGCCCGCGTACAAGAAGAAGAAGAAGCGCGCGGATATTACGTTTCATTTCCTTTGTGTGTTTACATCTGTAAAGACCACAAAATGGCTCCTACTAAGCGACAGGGATCCGGTTCATGAAAAGACGCAATCTCTCCATCCGCACACGGACTACTATTTCACAGCAACTGCCTAAAGACTTTCAAGAAAAGCTGGCTACTTTCCGTGCATATTGTAAAAACAAGATAGCTGAAAAAAAGATCCGGCCAGAGAACATTATCAACATGGACGAGGTTCCACTGACTTTTGATATTCCTGTGAACCGCACTGTGGATACAACGGGAGCACGTACGGTGAATATTCGCACCACAGGGAATGAGAAGTCATCCTTCACTGTGGTTCTAGCTTGCCATGCTAATGGCCAGAAACTTCCACCCATGGTGATATTCAAAAGGAAGACCTTGCCAAAAGAGACCTTTCCAGCCGGCGTCATCATAAAAGCTAACTCGAAGGGATGGATGCATGAAGAAAAGATGAGCGAGTGGTTAAGGTAAGTTTACGCGAAGAGGCCGGGTGGCTTTTTTCACGCAGCTCCGTCCATGTTGATATACGACTCCATGCGCGCCCACATCACGCTGGTTTTTAATATATTATTAAAGTTTGACTGACCTATCTGACTGTTTTTTTGACATTCCTTTAGCGCAGTTAGATGCGGCTTATAACACGGGGCGGCTTATAGGTGGACAACGTTTTGAAATATGCCGTTCATTGAAGGCGCGGCTTATAACCCAGGGCGGCTTATGGTGCGGAAAATACGGTATTTGGAACATCCCACAGGTGAACAGGCAAATTGGGAACAGGTGGGTGCCATGATTGGGTATGAAAGTAGATTCCATGAAATGCTCAGTCATTCACAAACAAGGATGGGGCGAGGGTCACCACTTTGTCAACAAATGCGTGAGCAAATTGTTGAACAGTTTAAGAAAAAACCTTTCTCAAGCAGCTATTGCAAGGAATTCAGGGATTTCACCATCTACGCTCCGTAATATCATCAAAGGGTTCAGAGAATCTGGAGAAATCACTGCACGTAAGCAGCTAAGCCCGTGTCTTTCGTACTCTCAGGCTGTACTGCATCAACATGCGACATCAGTGTGTAAAGGATATCACCACATGGGCTCAGGAACACTTCAGAAACCCACTGTCAGTAACTACAGTTGGTCGCTACATCTGTAAGTGCAAGTTAAAACTCTCCTATGCAAGGCGAAAACCGTTTATCAACAACACCCAGAAACGCCGTCGGCTTCGCTGGGCCTGAGCTCATCTAAGACGGACTGATACAAAGTGGAAAAGTGTTCTGTGGTCTGACGAGTCCACATTTCAAATTGTTTTCGGAAACTGTGGGCGTCGTGTCCTCCGGACCAAAGAGGAAAAGAACCATCCGGATTGTTATAGGCGCAAAGTGGAAAAGGCAGCATGTGTGATGGTATGGGGGTGTATTAGTGCCCAAGACATGGGTAACTTACACATCTGTGAAGGCGCCATTAATGCTGAAAGGTACATACAGGTTTTGGAGCAACATATGTTGCCATCCAAGCAACGTTACCATGGACGCCCCTGCTTATTTCAGCAAGACAATGCCAAGCCACGTGTTACATCAACGTGGCTTCATAGTAAAAGAGTGCGGGTACTAGACTGGCCTGCCTGTAGTCCAGATCTGTCTCCCATTGAAAATGTGTGGCGCATTATGAAGTCTAAAATAGCACAACGGAGACCCCCGGACTGTTGAACAACTTAAGCTGTACATCAAGCAAGAATGGGAAAGAATTCCACCTGAGAAGCTTCAAAAATGTGTCTCCTCAGTTCCCAAACGTTTACTGAGTGTTGTTAAAAGGAAAGGCCATGTAACACAGTGGTGAACATGCCCTTTCCCAACTACTTTGTCACGTGTTGCAGCCATGAAATTCTAAGTTAATTATTATTTTGTAAAAAAAAATAAAGTTTATGAGTTTGAACATCAAATATGTTGTCTTTGTAGCATATTCAACTGAATATGGGTTGAAAAGGATTTGCAAATCATTGTATTTCGTTTATATTTACATCTAACACAATTTCCCAACTCATATGGAAACGGGGTTTGTATATCAATATGATATTAATACATATGCATATATTATTAAATATACAAATACAAATACAAATGTGATATACTAATAAATAAGTAATTTGTATAAATAAACGTGTATTTGTAAATATATTTTTGAGATTTGAAAATATATACAAATAAAATGTATAAATATAAAAATGTGACATACAAATAAATTAAGAATTTGTATAAATAAACGTGTATTTGTAAATATATTTTTGAGATTTTAAAATATATACAAATAAAATGTATAAATATAAAAATGTGACATACAAATAAATTAAGAATTTGTATAAATAAACGTGTATTTGTAAATATATTTTTGAGATTTGAATATAAATATGCTTGATTTTGTATTTGTATTTATATTGAATTTGCATATGTGGATCGCTTTTTTGCTTTTGTGTCGACGAGACATTCCTCCCACAAACCAGATGCACAAATAAATGTGACCTACACACTCCCCTGAACAACCAGCAGAGGGCACTGCAGCCTGATAAGAGATCAGTATCTACATCGGGACAAGGTCATTAAACGGCATCGATACAATGAAATAAGCAGCTAGCACGGTCTTTCAGATTAACTGGATAAATTAGCATTAGCAAATACAACGCTAATGTTAGCTAGCTCAGGACAGTTTTGCATTCCCTCTGTAAAGACGTGGATTGTTTTTGTGCAGAGAACTCCGGGTGTTTTGCATATAAATGCTCTGTGACCCAGACCGCTCTGGCTGCAGTGCCCTCTGCTGGTTGTTCAGGGGAGTGTGTAGGTCACATTTATTTGTGCATCTGGTTTGTGGGAGGAATGTCTCGTCGACACAAAAGCAAAAAAGCGATCCACATATGCAAATTCAATGCAAATACAAATATAAAATCAAGCATATATATATTCAAATCTCAAAAATATATTTACAAATACACATTTTATACAAATTCTTAATTTATTTAAATGTGACATTTTTATATTTCTAAATTGTATCTGTATATATTTTCAAATCTCAAAAATACATTATAATACAAATGTATTTATACAAATTATTTATTTATTTGTATATCACATTTGTATTTGTATATTTATAAATACATGCATATGTATTAATATCATATCGATATGTATAAGATGATGTGAGACAATTTTACTTCCATATTTGGACACCCCTAACTTCCACGGACACGCATTTATGCCTGTCAGTAAGTACTTTCTTTGTTTGGTTTTATAATGGCCACAGTTTGACCCTGGAACAGATTAAAGAACTTAACATGATTGTTGTTTTGAAATAAGAACTTGAAAGTCAACCAGTCTGATGAAAGGGATTGTGTGAAACAGGGGCGTCACTAGCTTTTAAGGACAGGGGGGGCTTTGCCCCCAGGAGATGCACAGAATGCGAGTGAATGTTACGCACGAGCACAAAACTTCACAAACGGCTAACAAAGATTTAGAAATTATTCATTGTTATTATTATTATTTTAAAAAAATGCACGGGACGAAATGAAATGCTCCCCGGGACGATGGCTTTTAACCATTTTTTTTCTTTTTCTTTATATGTATTTATTCATTTTACATTTTATATTAAATGTCTTGGTTTTTCCTCCCTCTGAAAATCCTATGAAATGTTTAACAAACCATCTTATAATAATAAAAAAACAGCTATTAATGTAACAATACAATAAAACAAATATATTTAATGATGTTGTTTTCATTATCTTAACAATAGGCTAATGTATATTACTTTATATAGATTCTACAAGAAACACAAAATTTAAATCCATCCATCCATCCATCTTCTTCCGCTTATCCGAGGTCGGGTCGCGGGGGCAGCAGCCTAAGCAGGGAAGCCCAGACTTCCCTCTCCCCAGCCACTTCGTCCAGCTCCTCCCGGGGGATCCCGAGGCGTTCCCAGGCCAGCCGGGAGACATAGTCTTCCCAACGTGTCCTGGGTCTTCCCCGCGGCCTCCTACCGGTCGGACGTGCCCTAAACACCTCCCTAGGGAGGCGTTCGGGTGGCATCCTGACCAGATGCCCGAACCACCTCATCTGGCTCCTCTCCATGTGGAGGAGCAGCGGCTTTACTTTGAGCTCCTCCCGGATGGCAGAGCTTCTCACCCTATCTCTAAGGGAGAGCCCCGCCACCCGGCGGAGGAAACTCATTTGGGCCGCTTGTACCCGTGATCTTGTCCTTTCGGTCATAACCCAAAGCTCATGACCATAGGTGAGGATGGGAACGTAGATCGACCGGTAAATTGAGAGCTTTGCCTTCCGGCTCAGCTCCTTCTTCACCACAACAGACCGATACAGCGTCCGCATTACTGAAGACGCCGCACCGATCCGCCTGTTGATCTCATGATTCACTCTTCCCTCACTCGTGAACAAGACTCCGAGGTACTTGAACTCCTCCACTTGGGGCAAGATCTCCTCCCCAACCCGGAGATGGCACTCCACCCTTTTCCGGGCGAGAACCATGGACTCGGACTTGGAGGTGCTGATTCTCATCCCAGTCGCTTCACACTCGGCTGCGAACCGATCCAGTGAGAGCTGAAGGTCCTGGCCAGATGAAGCCATCAGGACCACATCATCTGCAAAAAGCAGAGACCTAATCCTGCAGCCACCAAACCAGATCCCCTCAACGCCTTGACTGCGCCTAGAAATTCTGTCCATAAAAGTTATGAACAGAATCGGTGACAAAGGGCAGCCTTGGCGGAGTCCAACCCTCACTGGAAACGTGTCCGACTTACTACCGGCAATGCGGACCAAGCTCTGACACTGATCATACAGGGAGCGGACTGCCACAATCAGACAGTCCGATACCCCATACTCTCTGAGCACTCCCCACAGGACTTCCCGAGGGACACGGTCGAATGCCTTCTCCAAGTCCACAAAACACATGTAGACTGGTTGGGCAAACTCCCATGCACCCTCAAGGACCCTCCCGAGAGTATAGAGCTGGTCCACAGTTCCACGACCAGGACGAAAACCACACTGTTCCTCCTGAATCCGAGGTTCGACTATACGGCGTAGCCTCCTCTCCAGTACACCTGAATAGACCTTACCGGGAAGGCTGAGGAGTGTGATCCCACGATAGTTAGAACACACCCTCCGGTTCCCCTTCTTAAAGAGAGGAACCACCACCCCGGTCTGCCAATCCAGTGGTACCGCCCCCGATGTCCACGCGATGCTGCAGAGTCTTGTCAACCAAGACAGCCCCACAGCATCCAGAGCCTTAAGGAACTCCGGGCGGATCTCATCTACCCCTGGGGCCTTGCCACCGAGGAGCTTTTTAACTACCTCAGCAACCTCAGCCCCAGAAATAGGAGAGCCCACCACAGACTCCCCAGGCACTGCTTCCTCATAGGAAGACGTGTTGGTGGGATTGAGGAGGTCTTCGAAGTATTCCCTCCACCGATCCACAACATCCACAGTCGAGGTCAGCAGAACACCATCCTCGCCATACACGGTGTTGATAGTGCACTGCTTCCCCTTCCTGAGGCGGCGGATGGTGGTCCAGAATTGCTTCGAAGCCGTCCGGAAGTCGTTTTCCATGGCCTCACCGAACTCCTCCCATGTCCGAGTTTTTGCCTCTGCGACCGCAGAGGCAAAAAAATAAATGATTTACAATTGCACACACAAGGTTTTGTGCAGCTTAACTCATTGTAAAGGAAGATAATGTGCTTCGTACACCTGCAGGACCGCAAGCAAGGTCGCAGAGAAAATGCGGACTGGAATTTGAGTGATGTGGGCATTTTCTATATGAACAAGTGGAATGGATTGGATACCGACGCACTAAAGGGGCTCTCTACCTTACGCTACTAAGTGAGGGGAAACTGAGTGAATAATAACAGGTTATATGATTATTTATTTAAACTCATATTTGGGCCACTTTATAATGAATATGTCGGCATTTATTTGTAAAAAAAAAACAAAAAAACACCAAATTATTTAGGGGGGGGGGCTTAAGAATATTTTAGGGGGGCTTGAGCCCCCCTAAAATAGGCCTAACAACGCCAATGGTGTGAAATGCGACCTAAAAGAAAAAAACAACATGCTGGCACCTTGCTCAAGGGCACGGCGGCAGCAGTGAGGAAGCGAACCTGTTATGGTTTACTGAGAGGAGGTGACGGCAAACAGACACCAGGGGGCAGTATATACAATTATTTATTATATATATAGTCAATATATATATATATATAAATAATAATAAACAATACTACTGAACTAAGGAAATGAAGTGTGAACTAGAATACAAGAGTGTGTGGTGTAAGACTATGTGTGTAGTTAGCTGAAGTGTGTTACCAAGTGTTGAAGAGAGCAAACGAGGCAGTCCATGGGGCAGGCAGGTGATCTGGGGCGAGAGTGAGGCGTTAGAATCCAGGGGCGAGAGAAAGGTCTAGGAACGAAGGATACAGTCAGAGTCCAGAGTGAGATCCAGGCGAAAGTGAGACGCACAGCTCACTTTACAGGCGACGGAGGGTACTGCAGGGACACGGGAGAAGACAAGGGACAAATCAAGGCACGGAGAGGAAACATGAATCGAGCATAAAGCTTGTTGCTTACGGTACACCATGAGAAAACTAAGTTCCCGCCCTGATCCTTGGGTCCACTGGTCCTTTATTGAGCTTGCCCTCATCAGACCCAGGAGTGTAGATTGCCGGTGAGTGATTGCAGCTGGTGGCTGCTGCAGGGCGGGGACGCGCGCGGCGCGTCGCTGGATGTGCGCACCCGTGGGCGTGTCCCGAGGTGCGCACAGACGGATGAGCGGCGTTGGCAGGAGCCTGAGCCGTAACAGAACCAGCAACCCGATCCCATAGTCCACGTTTGTTTTTCTTGGCTGGGCTTCCACCTGACACCTTCTGGTCGCCAAGTCAAGTCGCTACCGCCCCCCTAGTGACACCACGGGACTTCAACCTTCCCGCCTTTAAAAAAAGCTCCTCCAAAGTACACGTGACGAAATGTTGCATCATCGCTGGTGGGACCGATCGCCTTTGTTGACGTCCTCTTTTACACGCACAGAGAACATTTGTTAAAAGTTACGTTTTATTGGAAGTCCTCACGAGGTCCCAGAATAGAGTCCGGGCCTCGGGCGTGTTGTGGTCCAGACCTCCAGACTCTTCCAATTGAATCCAATGTTCTGGAATGTTTGCTGTTCCCACAGCTTGTTGTCTCAAACAAAGGAGTAATACTGGGTCAAAAAAAACTTATTTTTCATCATCTGTTTTCACCAAGTACCACCTCAGAAAAAAAAAACCACCACCATAATGACCAATGTTAAAATAGCGTGGTAGGCCCAAGTATTCATTAAAAAAACAAGGCAAGGGTTTTGTTTAACAAGTATATCATACTTGCCAACCTTGAGACCTCCGCTTTCAGGAGGTGGGGGGTGGGGGGGCGGGGCTAAGAGGGGAGGAGTATATTTACAGCTAGAATTCACAAAGTCAAGTATTTCATATATATATATATATATATATATATATATATATATATTAGAGATGCGCGGATAGGCAATTTATTTCATCCGCAACCGCGTCAGAAAGTCGTCAACCATCCGCCATCCACCCGATGTAACGTTTGATCAGAACTGCACCCGCCCGCCATCCGCCCGCACCCGCCCGAAGTTTTATTTACGGAGGCAATAATTGAGCATGGATTTCCAATCGCACTGGCTGATCACATGGGACAGTTAAATGTTTGTAATGCAACCTTTAAAAATCATTACGCGGTGATCGCGGTCCCAAAAATAAACTTTTCTTGCATGATAATGTCCAGAAAAATTCGCTTTATATTACTATAGAGTCCTTTTAACGAATGAGTTTGATGGTTTGTCACAAACCTTAAATGAAAGAAGTCCTTTGTTCTCCTGCACCATGCGTGCGCTTTGGCCTTGCTTCGTGTTTGGTGCTCAATCTTGTCGGCTGTATTTCACAGCACGACATACTGTTAAAAGTGTTTATACTATTTATGCTTTCAAGTCCAAGTTGAAGAAATCTTGTTAAATGTTGACAGCATAACTACCAAAATACAGAAGTATGTCCTTAATATTTTTGCAGTGCTATTTCTGTTGAAAAGTTCAAATGATTACATTAGAGATGTGATGTGCCACTTTTCAAGTGTCTGATGGCTTCAATTAATTTTCATTCATTTTTCATATTTTGAATTCTTTTGAAAGGCTTACAAAAAAACTACATTTGAATTGTAATTCCATGCTATTGACAGGACTATTAATTTTAATGAAGTTAGCTTACCATGTTTACAGTATGATAATTGTGATAGAAATGTGAATTTTAGGCACAGAATATTTTTTACAATTGAACAAGGCAGTAGATTATACAAGCTTGGACAGAAAGTTAATAATGACACCAATTTTTTTTTTTAATGGAATTGTTTAGTACTGTTTTACCATTTGTTTACTGTAAAAAGTGTTTATACTTTCAATGAACAAATTGAAGTCTTGTGAAAGGTTGACAGGATAACTGGCATTAACTGTCAAAATAATTTCAAACTATTGAAGTTAGCTTACAGAATAAACATGTCAATCAACCCATATGATTTTTGCTGTAATATTTTTGTTTTGAAAAGTCACTGTGACTGATAGAAAAGTGATGGTTTTAGCAACATTTTAACCTGTCTGAATGCTAATAATCATTTTGCGTCGGGGGGGGGCGAAGCCCTGAACCCTCCACCAGGACTTTGTCCTGGACCTACCGGGGCCTGCGGTCCTTGGACCCTGGCTACTAGGTTTTTCTGATTTCAAAAGTTGGCAGGTATGAGACATATTTGGTCACTGCATGACTGCGAGCTAATCGATGCTAACATGCTATTTAGGCTAGCTATATGTACATATTGCATCATTATGCCTCATTTGTAGCTATATTTGAGTTCATTTAGTTTCCTTTAAGTCCTCTTAATTCAATTTATATCTCATGACACACTATCTGTATGTAATATGGCTTTTATTTTTTTGCGGCTCCATACAGATTTGTTTTTGTATTTTTGGTCCAATAGGGCAGGGCCGACATCCGGGCAACTGAGCTACATACGGGTTCTTCGAGCCATAGCAACCTGACTGGCGTTGAAAACAAACCGTCGCCATTACTCTTTAACCTGTCGACCTGCGCTGATTAAACCCGTCATTCTGCCTCCAAAATGCCAAAAAACTGTGTTGTTTTTGGTTGTGCAAACCACAACTGGAAACAGGGAAAACAAAGGTCGTATTTTGTTCTGCCAAAGAGTGCTAAAAGCCAGAGGTGGGACCAAGTCATTGTTTTGCAAGTCACAAGTAAGTCTCAAGTCTTTGCCCTCAAGTCCGAGTCAAGTCCCGAGTCAAGACAGGCAAGCCCCGAGTCAAGTCCAAAGTCAAGACTGGAAAGTCTCAAGTCAAGTCCTAAGTCCTGCATTTTGAGTTTCGAGTCCTTTCAAGTCCTTTTAACCACAGACTAATATATTAACACAGATTGTGTATGCTTTTCAAACGCTGTATTTATTTATTAAAACAAGTGCATTTTAAATTGCAGGAAAGAAAATTGTGCTGACATTGCACTTTATAATAGCACTATTAACCAGTCATTTTAAACATTAACTCATTCCTTTACAGATCAAACACATTGAAAAATAAAGTGCAAATGTACTTATTTGTACAAAAGTGTTAACATTGAAAAAACATGACATATACGTGAACATAACAAAAAAGTTGTACTTTTTATATGTCAGGGCCCTATGCTGCATTGCATTTGCAAAAGACCAAATTAGCCAAGAGTCTGTCAGTCATTTGTGCACGATGGGGGCGTAGTATGATGCCACCATGGCTGAAAACTCGCTCCACTGGAGCACTGGAGGCAGGCACTGCCAAGACTCTCATGGCCACTCGGAACAGTGAAGGAAGAGTCTTCATGTTCAATGCCCAGAACAAAAGGGGGGAGAGAGTTGTTTTGGGTTGGTGCACTACTTGTAAGTGTATCTTGTGTTTTTTATGTTGATTTAATTAAAAAAAATAATAAAATAAAAAATTATTTCTTGTGCGGCCCGATACCAATCGATCCACGGACCAGTACCGGGCCGCGGCCCGGTGGTTGGGGACCACTGAGGTAAACAACCAACAGAATGTCAGAAAGCTAGCTAAAACGGTACACATATTCATAATATAGTATACATTTTAACTGACCTTTATTTTACCATTTTTGTCTTTTTTTAGGTGGCTAAAATACGCGGTGCTGCTGACCGCCGTCTAACGTTACGTGTGATATATTGACTAACGTAACCCTGCTTAAAAAAAATCACTGAACAAAAAGTATGAATAAGGTAGTGAACTGCAACAGATTCCCGTGTTTGCAATAACGTTATAACGTTAGCAGTGAGTTTACAGCCTCACTGATTTAACTACACAGCAAATAAAAGTCACGTTACTTAGCCAATAAACGTTATCTTACATTCAAAACTTACCGTTCTTTGTGCAACTTCAAATGCCGGACGAAGTTGGAAGTTGTTGCCTCTCCATCAGTCATTTTGGAACCGCATGTGTTGCATACTGCAAACCGTTTTGTGTTGACCACCTCGTAATTTTTATACCCAAACTAAATTATTTTAGGCATCATTTTTTGTTCACTGGCGTGTGGTTTGGACATGTCTTCTTCGTTGGTTGTCCTGCAATTTGATTGGATGAATGCTGTGTGATGAAAACCAAGTAGATCTAATTTGATTGGCTGTTGTACTGAGAGCACACCAGCTGACACACGCAACGCTGATAGACAAGTACACAATGAAAAATACGGAGCGCTCCCGAATAACTTTTTCATCTTTGGGTTTTGGGGAAAGTAGCAAGTCATGTCAAGTCATGTCAATTCAAAAGGCTCAAGTCCAAGTGAAGTCACAAGTCATTGATGTTAAAGTCTAAGTCGAGTTGCAAGTCTTTTTACATTTTGTCAAGTCGAGTCTAAAGTCATCAAATTCGAGTCTGACTCGAGTCCAAGTCATGTGACTCGAGTCCACACCTCTGCTAAAAGCCCACAGAGACGAGACAAATGGCTCGCAGCTTTACACCGGGAAAACGAGGACGGTTCTCACTGGAGTCCCCCAAAATCCCGGGGTCGTGTGTTCGGATCACTTCGTTTCTGGTAAATATAAGGAACAAAAAAATCCACCTTCTTAACCACAACTTGGCTATACCGTCCATGCTAATGTTGAACCCGTTGACCTTTTACTGAATAACGTTCGACAGCTGAAGTTGTTGTTGTTGCACAACAATAACATACGGTATAAAGGCTATTTTCGAAAACCGGTTTCATTTAAATTTGCACTTAACGGTTGGGTTTTTAAAAACCAATAAACCCTATAATTTTCATGTCGCCATTTAATCAACTTTTCAAGACAGTCGTAAAATGCTGTCTGCGAGTCTCCTTTGTTGTAATCAAACATTACTTGTAGTTGTAGCCCTCAAATCTCTCAATATTTGTTCATTTTTTCCCCTCTCAGGACAACCTGTAAAGAATCCCATGCACCATCCATCTTACCTCACCTGCCACAGAGTGGAAAGAAGGCATCCCATAGGATGGACAGTTACGAGCGACATCAACTGACAACTTCAAAGCGTGAATCGGCAGCATAGAACTCAAAAGGTACAAAGAAACACTGTGGGAAACGACTACCTTTCAGTGATCTAACGGAAAGGACAAATGAGTGTGAAAACATTGAGCCTGCTGCAAAAACGCCTGTAATTTTAAATAAATAATTCAGTTAAAAAAAGGAACAGTAATTCAGCAAATAATAAATCATAATACTGAACTGAATTTGAATGAGCTCTCTACAGATATAATAAATATACAGATACTGGTAGCCACCGTGTCGTCCTTATAGGCGAGGGCGGACCTACGTCACTTCCGCCTGCCAATCCCCTAGCAACGCGGTCGCCATATTGAATTCGTTGAAAACAAACCAGCTCACAGCGAACACAGCATTGACAGAAAAGGCATTTAACGAGGTTTCACGGCATTTTAAACTGTTCTAAATGGCGTATGATTATGTAAATAGTCTTTCCAGTGAGGCTAGGTTAAGATACGAGTTAAAATGTTCTGTAGTTGGATTAAACGACTGCCCTTACCGCCTTCCAGCAGATGGTATAGCCAAGTTGTGGTTAAGAAGGTGGATTTTTTGTTCCTTATATTTACCAGAAACGAAGTGATCCGAACACACGACCCGGGATTTTAGGGGGACTCCAGTGAGAACCGTCCTCGTTTTCCCGGTGTAAAGCTGCGAGCCATTTGTCTCGTCTCTGTGGGCTTTTAGCACGCTTTGGCAGAAAAAATATTGAGAGATTTGAGGGCTACAACTACAAGTAATGTTTGATTACAACAAAGGAGACTCGCAGACAGCATTTTACGACTGTCTTGAAAAGTTGATTAAATGGCGACATGAAAATTATAGGGTTTATTGGTTTTTAAAAACCCAACCGTTAAGTGCAAATTTAAATGAAACCGGTTTTCGAAAATAGCCTTTATACCGTATGTTATTGTTGTGCAACAACAACAACTTCAGCTGTCGAACGTTATTCAGTAAAAATTCAACGGGTTCAACATTAGCATGGACGGTATAGCCAAGTTGTGGTTAAGAAGGTGGATTTTTGTTCCTTATATTTACCAGAAACGAAGTGATCCGAACACACGACCCGGGATTTTGGGGGACTCCAGTGAGAACCGTCCTCGTTTTCCCGGTGTAAAGCTGCGAACCATTTGTCTCGTCTCTGTGGGGCTTTTAGCACGCTTTGGCAGAAAAAATATTGAGAGATTTGAGGGCTACAACTACAAGTAATGTTTGATTACAACAAAGGAGACTTGCAGACAGCATTTTACGACTGTCTTGAAAAGTTGATTAAATGGCGACATGAAAATTATAGGGTTTATTGGTTTTTAAAAACCCAACCGTTAAGTGCAAATTTAAATGAAACCGGTTTTCGAAAATAGCCTTTATACCGTATGTTATTGTTGTGCAACAACAACAACTTCAGCTGTCGAACGTTATTCAGTAAAAATTCAACGGGTTCAACATTAGCATGGATGGTATAGCCAAGTTGTGGTTAAGAAGGTGGATTTTTGTTCCTTATATTTACCAGAAACGAAGTGATCCGAACACACGACCCGGGATTTTGGGGGACTCCAGTGAGAACCGTCCTCGTTTTCCCGGTGTAAAGCTGCGAACCATTTGTCTCGTCTCTGTGGAGCTTTTAGCACGCTTTGGCAGAACAAAATACGACCTTTGTTTTCCCTGTTTCCAGTTGTGGTTTGCACAACCAAAAACAACACCGTTTTTTGGCATTTTGGAGGCAGAATGACGGGTTTAATCAGCGCAGGTCGACAGGTTAAAGAGTAATGGCGACGGTTTGTTTTCAACGCCAGTCAGGTTGCTATGGCTCGAAGAACCCGTATGTAGCTCAGTTGCCCGGATGTCGGCCCTGCCCTATAATCATTTATCAACATACCTTGGGTGATTTAACAATTTTGATGTGATTTATTCGTTATATAACAACCGAAGCTAACAACCGACCTGGTGCGCTTGTGAGGTAGACATAAAGATTTCCAAATTCCATGTCCGGGGCCATTGTGTAGGATTATCAGTCCACGCATCTGCTGGAAGGCGGTAAGGGGCAGTCGTTTAATCCGACTACAGAACATTTTAACTCGTATCTTAACCTAGCCTCACTGGAAAGACTATTTACATAATCATACGCCATTTAGAACAGTTTAAAATGCCGTGAAACCTCGTTAAATGCCTTTTCTGTCAATGCTGTGTTCGCTGTGAGCTGGTTTGTTTTCAACGAATTCAATATGGCGACCCGGTTGCAAGGGGATTGGCAGGCGGAAGTGACGTAGGTCCGCCCTCGCCCATTGCATCATTATGCCTAATTTGTAGCTATATTTGAGCTCATTTAGTTTCCTTTAAGTCCTCTTAATTCAATTTATATCTCATGACACACTATCTGTATGTAATATGGCTTTTATTTTTTTGCGGCTCCAGACAGATTTGTTTTTGTATTTTTGGTCCAATATGGCTCTTTCAACATTTTGGGTTGCCGACCCCTGAGGTAGGGAGTGTGCCATACACTCACATAGGTGTCATTTACCAGAGGTGTGGACTCGAGTCACATGACTTGGACTCGAGTCAGACTCGAGTCATGAATTTGATGACTTTAGACTCGACTTGACAAAATGTAAAAAGACTTGCAACTCGACTTCGACTTTAACATCAATGACTTGTGACTTCACTTGGACTTGAGCCTTTTGAATTGACATGACTTGACATGACTTGCTACTTTCCCCAAAACCCAAAGATGAAAAAGTTATTCGGGAGCGCTCCGTATTTTTCATTGTGTACTTGTCTATCAGCGTTGCGTGTGTCAGCTGGTGTGCTCTCAGTACAACAGCCAATCAAATTAGATCTACTTTGTTTTCATCACACAGCATTCATCCAATCAAATTGCAGGACAACCAAGGAAGAAGACATGTCCAAACCACACGCCAGTGAACAAAAAATGATACCTAAAATAATTTCGTTTGGGTATAAAAATTACGAGGTGGTCAACACAAAACGGTTTGCAGTATGCAACACATGTGGTTCGAAAATTACTGATGGAGAGGCAACAACTTCCAACTTCGTCCGGCATTTGAAGTTGCACAAAGAACGGTAAGTTTTGAATGTAAGATAACGTTTATTGGCTAAGTAACGTGACTTTTATTTGCTGTGTAGTTAAATCAGTGAGGCTGTAAACTCACTGCTAACGTTATAACGTTATTGCAAACACGGGAATCTGTTGCAGTTCACTACCTTATTCATACTTTTTGTTCAGTGATTTTTTTTTAAGCAGGGTTACGTTAGTCAATATATCACACGTAACGCTAGACGGCGGTCAGCAGCACCGCGTATTTTAGCCACCTAAAAAAAGACAAAAATAGTAAAATAAAGGTCAGTTAAAATGTATACTATATTATGAATATGTGTACCGTTTTAGCTAGCTTTCTGACATACTGTTGGTTGTTTACCTCAGTGGTCCCCAACCACCGGGCCGCGGCCCCGGTACTGGTCCGTGGATCGATTGGTATCGGGCCGCACAAGAAATCATTTTTTTCTTCTTCTCTTTTTTTAATTAAATCAACATAAAAAACACAAGATACACTTACAAGTAGTGCACCAAACCCAAAACAACTCTCTCCCCCCTTTTGTTCTGGGCATTGAACATGAAGACTCTTCCTTCACTGTTCCGAGTGGCCATGAGAGTCTTGGCAGTGCCTGCCTCCAGTGCTCCAGTGGAGCGAGTTTTCAGCCATGGTGGCATCATACTACGCCCCCCATCGTGTACAAATGACTGACAGACTCTTGGCTAATTTGGTCTTTTGCAAATGCAATGCAGCATAGGGCCCTGACATATAAAAAGTACAACTTTTTTGTTATGTTCACGTATATGTCATGTTTTTTTCAATGTTAACACTTTTGTACAAATAAGTACATTTGCACTTTATTTTTCAATGTGTTTGTTCTGTAAAGGAATGAGTTAATGTTTAAAATGTGCTAAAAAGTACTATTATAAAGTGCAATGTCAGCACAATTTTCTTTCCTGCAATTTAAAATGCACTTGTTTTAATAAATAAATACAGCGTTTGAAAAGCATACACAATCTGTGTTAATATATTAGTCTGTGGTTAAAAGGACTTGAAAGGACTCGAAACTCAAAATGCAGGACTTAGGACTTGACTTGAGACTTTCCGGTCTTGACTTTGGACTTGACTCGGGACTTGAGGGCAAAGACTTGAGACTTACTTGTGACTTGCAAAACAATGACTTGGTCCCACCTCTGTCATTTACCCATCACTAGTAGAAGCATAAAAACAGAACTTTTTTTTTTTTTTTTTCCCTCCTCATTTTATAATTCTTGCAGAGCCAAAAGACAAGAAATGGGTGGGTAAAAACTTTATTACCAAACCAGAAGGCCAAACACAGCAAAGCATCACTACATGTGACACGCCCACAATCACAGCATACTGCATGACATATGTAAATATATATTTTAGATATTAAATATGAACTCTAATAGACCTTTGTTATGTTAGCAGCAGCCTAGCTCATGCAATCATTGCACTGTAGCGCCACCTAGTGCTTAGCAAACACAGCAACGAGAAGCAAAAAAGCCCCAGTGTACCCTTTTTGACAATCATTATTATTATTATTATTTTGGACCTGAATTAGAAGGCGGCTGGCGTGTTACAGCTTCGTGGGACCTAAAATCAATAACTCAGTACTAGGATGGCGTTTAGGCACGGTTAGCGCTAATGCTAAAGTTGATGTGTGTGTGTGTGTGTGTGTGTGTTACATTCCACGTCCCGCAGACACTAAATATGATTTCATTCACCATGGAAACGACGACGTCAAACATTCATTAGGAGGTGCTGCCCCCTGGTGGGCGGCTTGCCGTTACCTAGGCAACCACCCACTGCAGGACGCTGGTGTCTTTACCGCCGGTGGAGATGAGGCGGCTGTCGTCGTGCAGGAAGGCGACGCTGGTCACGTGACTGCTGTGGCCACCGTACTCGTGACCCGGGGCCTGCGAGGGAGAGGGGGGGGTGGAGACCATCAGCTGGCTTATTAGCACGTTAGCACGTTAGCGACGACAGACACCCACCCTGGGCTGAGAGCACGGGAAGGACAACAGGTGCACTTTGCCAAAGTCATCAGCCGAGGCCAGCAGGGAGCCGTCGTGTGACCCGCACACGCCGTTGACGTCCGTGCCGTCCGCGCCGTCGGGCCAGATCCCTGACAAAAACACCCAGCGAGACTCCAAATAAAAAAATAACACTCGGAATGATAGAAGTCGTGAATTATCCAGACGTACCGAAGGTGTTGAAGCTCAACGTGCACGTGGAAGTGGCCCACTTGAGGTTGCGCACGGCGTCCATGCTGGTCACATGTTTGCCACCGGGCGCCTCCCCTGGACCAAAGAGCTGGATTACAAAACGGAGGACGTGCGGAACGGTCTGGTAACTCACAGAAAAGGATCTCGTAGTCCCCCGAGTTGGTGACCAGGGTCTTGCTGTCTGTGGACCAGTCCACATGGGTCACAAAGCTGGAGTGGCCCTGAGGAGGACCAGAGTGACCCACGTTGTCATTTGTTTATTGCATTTTTGCATATACAATTCATGTCAAATGTTCGTTTCCCCCCAAAAAGGAACCCACAAAAATTATATATAAAATTTAAAAAAATACAAAAAACATGCATGTATTTTTATAAGGCGCACTTAAATCTCTTTAATTTCTTCAAAAATGGACAGTGCGCCTTATAATCCGGTGCCCCTAATGCAGTGCTTTTCAACCACTGTACCGCGGCACACTAGTTGTCTGGTTGTCATGACTTGGTCCGGGGGGTGTGTGCTTTTCCAGGATGCAACGGGAAAGTTGGCACGGGCGAGACGGGAATTAAGGTACATGATTTATTTATTAACTATAAATACAAAAAAAAAGGATCAAACAAAAGGCGCGCACAGTGGCGGAGAATAAACTATGAACAATTAAACAAAACTTGCAAACTATGGCTTGAATAAAGAAAACTTACTTGGCATGGACAAAAAAAGGAGCAGCGTGAACATGGACATGAAACAATGGACAGAGCATAAATGTGGCGTGAGGTCGTCAGGACGAACAACAGAAAACGAATGAACTTAAATACTATGGACATGATTCGTGAAAGCAGGTGCGTGACTCAAAACGTGAAACAGGCGCGTGACGTGACAGGTGAAAACTAATGGTTGCTATGGTGACAAACAAGAGTGCACGATGAGTCCAAACGTGGAACAGGTGAAACTAATGGGGTAATCATGGAAACAAGACAAGGGAGTGAAAAGACAGAACCTAAAGAGTCCTATAACTAAACAAAAACATGACTTAACACAAAACATGATTACACAGACATGACACTGGTGTACCGTAAGAGATGATCTAATTTCACCTATTTGGGTTAAAAATATGTTTTGCAAAGCAGTAATTATAGTCTGCAAATGATGTGTTGTTGTTGAGTGTCGGTGCTGTCTAGAGCTCGGCAGAGTAACCGTGTAATACTCTTCCATATCAGTAGGTGGCAGCCGGTAGCTAATTGCTTTGTAGATGTCGGAAACAGCGGGAGGCAGGGTGCAGGTAAAAATATATCTAATGCTTAAACCAAAAATAAACAAAAGGTGAGTGCCCCTAAGAAAAGGCATTGAAGCTTAGGGAAGGCTATGCAGAACAAAACTAAAACTGAATTGGCTACAAATTAAAAAACAGAATGCTGGACGACAGCAAAGACTTACTGTGGAGCGAAGACAGCGTCCACAATGTACATCCGAACATGACAAGCAACAATCTCCCCACAAAGAAGGAAAAAAACAACTGAAATATTCTTGATGGCTAAAACAAAGTAGATACGGGAAATATCGCTCAAAAGGAAGACATGAAACTGCTACAGGAAAATACCAAAACAAGAGGAAAAAGCCACCAAAATAGGAGCGCAAGACAAGAACTAAAACACTACACACAGGAAAACAGCAAAAAAACTCCAAATAAGTCAAGTACACCTACTTTGAGACAAGAGCTATAGTGATGCATGCTCGGTTGCATGCACCTACTCAGTGGTCTAGTGGTTACCTACTCAGTGGTCTAGTGGTTAGAGTGTCCGCCCTGAGATGGGTAGGTTGTGAGTTCAAACCCCGGCCGAGTCATACCACAGACTATAAAAATGGGACCCATTGCCTCCCTGCTTGGCACTCAGCATCAAGGCTTGGAATTGGGGGTTAAATCACCAAAAATGATTCCCGGGCGCGGCCACTGCTGCTGCCCACTGCTCCCCTCACCTCCCAGGGGGTGATCAAGGGTGATGGGTCAAATGCAGAGAATAATTTCGCCACACCTAGTGTGTGTGTGACAATCATTGGTACTTTAACTTTAACTTTAGTAGGTGGCAGCCGGTAGCTAATTGCTTTGTAGATGTCGGAAACAGCGGGAGGCAGGGTGCAGGTAAAAATATATCTAATGCTTAAACCAAAAATAAACAAAAGGTGAGTGCCCCTAAGAAAAGGCATTGAAGCTTAGGGAAGGATATGCAGAACAAAACTAAAACTGAATTGGCTACAAATTAAAAAACAGAATGCTGGACGACAGCAAAGACTTACTGTGGAGCAAAGACGGCGTCGACACAGTACATCCGAACATGACATGACAAGCAACAATGTCCCCATAAAGAAGGATTAAAAACAACTGAAATATTCTTGATGTCTAAAACAAAGTAGATGCGGGAAATATCGCTCAAAAGGAAGACATGAAACTGCTACAGGAAAATACCAAAACAAGAGAAAAAGCCACCAAAATAGGAGCGCAAGACAATAACTAAAACACTACACACAGGAAAACAGCAAAAAAAATAAGTCAAGTACACCTACTTTGAGACAAGAGCTATAGTAATGCGTGCTCGGTTATGGTTTAAAGTCATATCCAACAATTTTGACTTTTTACTGTCAACTGAGTTTCTATTTTTCATTATTTCTGCTGGTGGTGTGCCTCCGCATTTTTTCAACACAAAAAAGGTTGAAAAACACTGCCCTAATGTACGTATTAATTATAAATTGTGCTTACCGACCTCGAAGCAATTTTATTTAATACATGGTGTAATGATAAGTGACCAGTAGATGGCAGTCACACATATAAGAGATACGCGTGAACTGCAGGTTGACCGACACCTGTTCAATAATTGACGCTAGCAAGTACCCGTAAGCAAGCAACACCAAAACGTTGATGTTTCATTGAGAATGTAGAACATTACACACGGCGCTCCAAAATCTGTCAAAAATGTTTTAGGACGACTTTGGTAAGCTACGATGCCGCACCGCTTGATGGATTTTCGGAGCATTACGTCTACCATAGTCAGACGTACTGTGCTTCAACATATTATTATGGTGTGTGTATAAGGACCCCAAAATGACACCTCTTAAGGGACATTATGTGGCGTTTTTTCCCCCAATATTATGCAAAACCAACTTTTCTTACCTATCGGTACCTGCTGATGTGTATTTGGGATCTGCATAAGTCCCGAAAATGTGCACGCGTTTGCCATTGTAGCCCGCGGCATAGTCAATAAGCTCTTTTTTCTCTATTTTCTTGTTGTGGGGGCATTCATCCTCCACTGTTGCCATTTCTAATACAAAGTAGCGTACAGTTCTAACTTAGATCTGTCAGTAGGTTAGCTATGGAAGCGCTAAAATATTCCACCATGAGGCCGCAAATCCAATGACACAACTACAAAGTCGATCATAGAACTGCGGCCTAGGGCGTCCTGGTGCCAAGTGCACATATGGACACCCTTATGCTTGAACATGGTGTTCGTTATGGACAATCCGTGACGGGCACAAAAGTCCAATAACAAAACACCACTTGGGTTCAGATCCGGGCGGCCATTCTTCCCAATCACGCCTCTCCAGGTTTCACTGTCGCTGCCAACATGAGCGTTGAAGTCCCCCAGTAAAACGAGGGAATCACCCGGGGGAGCACTCTCAAGTACTCCCTCGAGTGAATCCAAAAAGGGTGGGTACTCTGAGCTGCTGTTTGGCGCGTAAGCGCAAACAACAGTCAGGACCCGTACCCCCACCCGAAGGCGGAGGGAAGCTACCCTCTCGTCCACCGGGTTGAACTCCAACATGCAGGCTCTGAGCCGGGGGGCAACAAGAATTGCCACCCCAGCCCGTCGCCTCTCACTGCTGGCAACGCCAGAGTGGAAGAGAGTCCAGCCCCTCTCGAGAGAACTGGTTCCAGAGCCCTTGCTGTGCGTCGAGGTGAGTCCGACTATATCCAACCGGAACTTCTCTACCTCGCGCACTAGCTCAGGCTCCTTCCCCCCCCAGCGAGGTGACGTTCCACGTCCCAAGAGCTAGCTTCTGTAGCCGAGGATCGGACCGCCAAGTGCCCTGCCGTCGGCTGCCGCCCAGCTCACAATGCACCCGACCTCTATGGCCCCTGCTATGGGTGGTGAGCCCATTGGAGGGGGGACCCACGTTGCCTCTTCGGGCTGTGCCCGGCCGGGCCCCATGGGGACGATGGCGCTCGCCATCGTGCCCCAACTCCGGGCCTGGCTCCGGAGGGGGGCCCCGGTGACCCGCGTCCGGGCGAGGGAAATCTGAGTCTCGGTTCTTGCATTTCCATAGAAGTCTTCGAGCTGCTCTTTGTCTGATCCCTCACCTAGGACCTGTTTGTCTTGGGAGACCCTACCAGGGGGCATGGAAGCCCCCGGACAACATAGCTCCTAGGATCATTGGGACACGCAAACTCCTCTACCACGGTAAGGTGGCAGCTCAGAGAGGAGTTTAGAAATTATTCATTGTTATTATTATTTTTTTTTTTAAATGCACGGGACGAAATGAAATGCTCCCCGGGACGATGGCTTTTAACCATATATTTTCTTTTCCTTTATATGTATTTATTCATTTTACATTTTATATTAAATGTCTTGGTTTTTCCTCCCTCTGAAAATCCTATTAAATGTTTAACAAGCCATCCTATAATAATAAAACAGCTATTAATGTAACAATACAATAAAACAAATATATTTAATGATGTTTTTTTCCATTATTTTAACAATAGTATATTACTTTATATAGATTCTACAAGAAACACAAAACTTAAAAAATAAATGATTTACAATTGCACACGCAAGGTTTTGTGCAGCTTCACTCATTGTAAAAGGAAGATAATGTGCTTCGTACACCTGCAGGACCGCAAGCAAGGTCGCAGAGAAAATGCGGGCTGGAATTTGAGTGATGTGGGCATTTTCTATATGAACAAGTGGAATGGATTGGATACCGACGCACTAAAGGGGCTCTCTACCTTACGCTACGAAGTGAGGGGAAACTGAGTGAATAATAACAGGTTAAAAAACACCAAATTATTTAGGGGGGATTAAGAATATTTTAGGGGGGCTTGAGCCCCCCTAAAATAGGCCTAACAACGCCAATGAGTTTAAGTACCAATGATTGTCACACACACACTAGGTGTGGTGAAATTTGTCCTCTGCATTTGACCCATCCCCTTGATCACCCCCTGGGATGTGAGGGGAGCAGTGGGCAGCAGCGGCGCCGCGCCCGGGAATAATTTTTGGTGATTTAACCCCCAATTCCAAGCCTTGATGCTAAGTGCCAAGCAGGGAAGAATGCTGGTATGAGCTTTTAAACATAACCCGTTAACTGCTGCCAATCAAATGGTGAATAAGATACTCTTTAGGGTTCATATGTTTGTAAATCTGACTGTGATGAAGTCAGTGCCTCACCAGCCATCAACCTCACCGCACGTCACTGCAGCAGCCATACACCACTAAACATCGTAACGTCACCGCTCCTGAACTAAAGCATTTTGACACCACATCGCCCCCCAGTGGCCGGGCCATGAAACAGCAGCATGAAAAGAAAACACTCACGGTGCATTTCCCCACGCGGCTGTACTTGCGTCCGTTCTCCGTCACGGCGTAGATGTAAACAAAGTTGTCGTGCGACGCCACCGCCAGGAAGTTGCCATCTGTTGGTGGATCGCAGTTAGCGTCCCCGCTTGGCGTAAGATGCTAAAGTGAAGGGTTTGAAGTCGCACCTGGAGAGTACTTCACGTTGGAGATGATCTCGTTACCGTCCGTGTGCGCAGAGACAAGATCCCGGGTGTCCGTGTCCAGCACCAACCACCTGCAACACCACAGGAAGTGCATGAGTCCAAACACAACGTAATGATCCGACATGTGACGGCAGTAGGGATGGGTACCGTTCACATTTTGAACCGATTATGGTACCACTTTTATGTGTGTTAATAAATACCTTCTTTTCTTATTATAAATGAGACTCACTTGCAATGCAGTTGCAATTCCAAGACACTAGATGGCAGTACTGTATAGGCTATACAGGTAAAAGCCAGTAAATTAGAATATTTTGAAAAACTAGATTTATTTCAGTAATTGCATTCAAAAGGTGTAACTTGTACATTATATTTATTCATTGCACACAGACTGATGCATTCAAATGTTTATTTCATTTAATTTTGATGATTTGAAGTGGCAACAAATGAAAATCCAAAATTCCGTGTGTCACAAAATTAGAATATTACTTAAGGCTAATACAAAAAAGGGATTTTTAGAAATGTTGGCCAACTGAAAAGTATGAAAATGAAAAATATGAGCATGTACAATACTCAATACTTGGTTGGAGCTCCTTTTGCCTCAATTACTGCGTTAATGCGGCGTGGCATGGAGTCGATGAGCTTCTGGCACTGCTCAGGTGTTATGAGAGCCCAGGTTGCTCTGATAGTGGCCTTCAACTCTTCTGCGTTTTTGGGTCTGGCATTCTGCATCTTCCTTTTCACAATACCCCACAGATTTTCTATGGGGCTAAGGTCAGGGGAGTTGGCGGGCCAATTTAGAACAGAAATACCATGGTCCGTAAACCAGGCACGGGTAGATTTTGCGCTGTGTGCAGGCGCCAAGTCCTGTTGGAACTTGAAATCTCCATCTCCATAGAGCAGGTCAGCAGCAGGAAGCATGAAGTGCTCTAAAACTTGCTGGTAGACGGCTGCGTTGACCCTGGATCTCAGGAAACAGAGTGGACCGACACCAGCAGATGACATGGCACCCCAAACCATCACTGATGGTGGAAACTTTACACTAGACTTCAGGCAACGTGGATCCTGTGCCTCTCCTGTCTTCCTCCAGACTCTGGGACCTCGATTTCCAAAGGAAATGCAAAATTTGCATGGTTGGGTGATGGTTTGGGGTGCCATGTCATCTGCTGGTGTCGGTCCACTCTGTTTCCTGAGATCCAGGGTCAACGCAGCCGTCTACCAGCAAGTTTTAGAGCACTTCATGCTTCCTGCTGCTGACCTGCTCTATGGAGATGGAGATTTCAAGTTCCAACAGGACTTGGCGCCTGCACACAGCGCAAAATCTACCCGTGCATGGTTTACGGACCATGGTATTTCTGTTCTAAATTGGCCCGCCAACTCCCCTGACCTTAGCCCCATAGAAAATCTGTGGGGTATTGTGAAAAGGAAGATGCAGAATGCCAGACCCAAAAACGCAGAAGAGTTGAAGGCCACTATCAGAGCAACCTGGGCTCTCATAACACCTGAGCAGTGCCAGAAACTCATCGACTCCATGCCACGCCGCATTAACGCAGTAATTGAGGCAAAAGGAGCTCCAACCAAGTATTGAGTATTGTACATGCTCATATTTTTCTTTTTCATACTTTTCAGTTGGCCAACATTTCTAAAAATCCCTTTTTTGTATTAGCCTTAAGTAATATTCTAATTTTGTGACACACGGAATTTTGGATTTTCATTTGTTGCCACTTCAAATCATCAAAATTAAATGAAATAAACATTTGAATGCATCAGTCTGTGTGCAATGAATAAATATAATGTACAAGTTACACCTTTTGAATGCAATTACTGAAATAAATCTAGTTTTTCAAAATATTCTAATTTACTGGCTTTTACCTGTACTTTACGTGAATCGATACCGGAATTTGGTTGGTGACTAATCCAGTACCCAGCCCTAGACGGCAGTGAGACGGACCTTCCTGACATGGTCCCGACCGCCAAAACCGTCCCGCTTGGATGGAACCCCGCAGACCTCGCAGGATCCTGCAGCATTTAGGAGACAATCAGGGGACATTCACAGCGTTCACGTTCCTTCCGTCGTCTTCCTCACCTCGATGGTCTTTGTCCAAAGGGGCTGATGGGAGTTGGTGTCCCACAGGTGGACCTGCTTGTCCTGGGAGCAGGTGACAAACTGCTCCATGGAGGGATGGACGTCCAGACCCCACAGCTCCTCTGTGTGACCCTGGGACGCAACATAGACCGCGGTTACTCACGGAGACAAAACTAAATGATTGTGTCGTGGTGCACCTGTACGATGGCCGTCATCGTGTCAGGGAAGGCGGCGCTAAGGATGGCGTTCTTGGTGGTTCCGATGAAGAGCTCGCCCGCTTTGCCTTCTGCCAGAGCCCGCACTGGACCGAAGGCCTCGCCAACCTTGACGCACGCACATACCGATTCTGTTCTTCGCTACACAAAAAGGACACCAAAAAGAGGGCGGAGCCTGACCTCCATCTCTGCTTGCTTCCTGTAGTCGCGGTCCCACAGCACCACCTTGCGGTCCTTGCCGCCTCCCGACACCACGGTCCCGTCTTTCAGGACGCAAACGGAGAAGATGCCGCCCTCGTGTGCCCCCGACACCGCCTGACTGATACGGTTACCACCTATTCATTGGTTCAGACGCGCCCCGGTCAGAACCGCCCCCCCTGCTGGGCGCTTTCATACGACGACATGGAGCGTATGAAATGAAAATGTAGGACGTTCACCTTTGGCCCAGACGTAGATGTTTCCACTGGAGTCCCCGGTGATGGCGTCTCCGTTCTCAGCAAACGCCACGCACAACACGTACTTGGGCTTCTCGTGTTTCTTTGCAGCAAACAAGACAAAACAAGTTAGAGTTTTCATCCTGAGAAGGGATAAGAGGCACTGAATAAGCCATCAAAATAACATTTGGAGTTCCTCAAAGCTCCATCTTAAGTCAAGTTCTATTGTCTGGTTTTTAGCTTTTTTCTTTTCTCTCTGTACTTTTGCTTTTACCTTTCACTTAAAAACTGTTCTGACTACAACCTCACATGTGTGACTGCACAATTATTTGGACATAGTGTATCTCCAAGTGCCACCATAATGACCAGCATTAAAATACCGAAGCAAAGGAGCATACTTGCCAACCTTGGGACCTCCGATTTCGGGAGGTGGGGGCGTGGGGCGGGGCGTGGTTAAGAGGGGAGGAGTATATTGACAGCTAGAATTCACCAAGTCAAGTATTTCATACCTACATACATACATACATACATATATATATATATATATATATATATATATTAGAGATGTGCGGATAGGCAAATATTTCATCCGCAACCGCATCAGAAAGTCGTCAACCATCCGCCATCCACCCGATGTAACGTTTGATCAGAACTGCACCCGCCCGCCATCCGCCCGCACCCGCCCGTTATATCTAATATAGACGATGCAAGGCATTAGTGAGGCATACCTGCCAACTACTCCTGTTTTCCCGTAATTCGTACGGTTTTCATCAACCTATTCCAGGTTACGGTTGCAGTGATAAAAAATATGGTTTTTCATTAATTAAAAAAAAAAAAAGGGTGAAAACTACGCGAATTGCACCTTGTGCAGACAAGATTTTTCGATCGGACACGGAGGAATTAGCGATGTAAAAGACCACTTTGGGACAAAAAAACACAAGTCTAATGCCGTTGCTAGCGATACAAGTGGAAAACTTTCAACGTTTTTCGTCGCCCAAACAGATTCTTTGGATGTGATAAATGCCGAAGTTTTATTTACGGAGGCAATAATTGAGCATGGACTTCCAATCGCACTGGCTGATCACATGGGACAGTTAAATGTTTGTAATGCAACCTTTAAAAATCATTACGCGGTGATCGCGGTCCCAAAAATAAACTTTTCTTGCATGATAATGTCCAGAAAAATTCGCTTTATATTACTATAGAGTCCTTTTAACGAATGAGTTTGATGGTTTATCACAAACCTTAAATGAAAGAAGTCCTTTGTTCTCCTGCACCGCATGCGCTTTGGCCTTGCTTCGTGTTTGGTGCGCAATCCTGTCGGCTGTATTTCACAGCACGACATACTGTTAAAAGTGTTTATACTATTTATGCTTTCAAGTCCAAGTTGAAGAAATCTTGTTAAATGTTGACAGCATAACTACCAAAATACAGAAGTATGTCCTTAATATTTTTGCAGTGCTATTTCTGTTGAAAAGTTCAAATGATTACATTAGAGATGTGATGTGCCACTTTTCAAGTGTCTGATGGCTTCAATTAATTTTCATTCATTTTTCATATTTTGAATTCTTTTGAAAGGCTTACAAAAAAACTACATTTGAATTGTAATTCCATGCTATTGACAGGACTATTAATTTTAATGAAGTTAGCTTACCATGTTTACAGTATGATAATTGTGATAGAAATGTGAATTTTAGGCACAGAATATTTTTTACAATTGAACAAGGCAGTAGATTATACAAGCTTGGACAGAAAGTTAATAATGACACCAATTTTTTTTATTTATGGAATTGTTTAGTACTGTTTTACCATTTGTTTACTGTAAAAAGTGTTTATACTTTCAATTAACAAATTGAAGTCTTGTGAAAGGTTGACAGGATAACTGGCATTAACTGTCAAAATAATTTCAAACTATTGAAGTTAGCTTACAGAATAAACATGCCAATCAACCCATATGATTTTTGCTGTAATATTTTTGTTTTGAAAAGTCACTGTGACTGATAGAAAAGTGATGGTTTTAGCAACATTTTAACCTGTCTGAATGCTAATAATCATTTTGCGTCGGGGGGCGAAGCCCTGAACCCTCCACCAGGACTTTGTCCTGGACCTACCGGGGCCTGCGGCCCTTGGACCCTGGCTACTAGGTTTTTCTGATTTCAAAAGTTGGCAGGTATGGTGAGGTTATAAAGCTTTTGCCTGTTAAAGAAAGGAGACTGATCCAATGCAGCACAGACATTCGCGTGCCACGCTGTCACGACCCAGACGCACACCAGTGCGCAATCATATGGGAGCCGCGCTGAGCGCACCTCCAAGCGCGTCTCGCTGCCGGCGACGGCCGGGTATGGGCCCGACGCTCCAGCGCCATCCATTTTCAGGGCTAGTTGATTCGGCAGGTGGGTTGTTACACACTCCTTAGCGGGTTCCGACGTCCATGGCCACCGTCCTGCTGTCTATATCAACCAGGGTGAGCCCCACCCCTTTCGTGAGCGCACTGCGCGCGGAGTGACCCCTGTTACGCGCCCCCGGCAACAGGGGTGGCGGGCAGGTAAGCTGCGCGGGCGGAGCGCGCGGAGTGACCCCTGTTACGAGCCCCCGGCCACGGGGGTTTCGGGCAGGTAAGCTGCTTACCTGCTGCGCGTGACGCCGGCCGCGGCGAAGGCGGACGAGGCGGGGTGTCGGTGCGGTGGGCGCGGTGGTGACCCTGGACGTGCGTTGGGCCCTTCTCGCGGATCGCCTCAGCTACGGCTCCCGGTGGGGCCCTCTCGGGGGAAGGGACCTCGGTCCCGGACCCCGGCGAGGCGTCCCTTCTCCGCTCCGTAAAAGTGTCCATCTCTTTTTCTTTTTTTTCTTCTGTTGTGGCATATGCTGCAGGTGCCTGCTCGTTTTTCGTATGTGAGTAACAACATTTAACTATGTATATATATTTACCAATTGGTTTAACTGCCACCCGCCTGAATCTATTTAAAATCTAATTTTTTTTTATTTCAACCGCCCCACCCGACCCGACCCGCGGATAAAATCTAATTTTTTTAAATTTCATCCGCCCGATCATCGGATAATCCGCGGACTCCGCGGTTGTGCCCGCAAACCGCGCATCTCTAATATATATATATATATATATAGATATCTACATTCTGAAAATATGCAAACAAAACTGTGTTTAGATAATTGATACTTCAAACTTTCATAAATAAATATTAAGGAATATAACATAACTTGGCTTCTGAGAGCTTCAAAATGTAATGAATAAAATGCTAAAGTTGTTGATAAACAAGCAATTATTTTAATAATTAAATATGGTCATTTTAAATGAATTATTATGATCATTTAAAATCAATTATTTCAAATATGTTTATTTTAATGTATAATTCTATGGCTGGATGTAATAAGGAGTCACGAAAAAATACAAATAAAAATACAATTAATTTTGATATTTTTAGCAAAATATAGTAAATTTTTTTTTTTTTTTTTTAAATTAATAAATATATGTATTTTTAGGTAAGATAAACATAATAATACAATTTATCTCTAGTCTGGATGATTTAGTTCTTGTCACCCTGTTGTCCTCCCGTCATGAAAAAAGGCTGTCCTCACTCAGGTCCGGCTAAAAACCGGGAGATTTTCGGGAGAATATTTGTCCCGGGAGGTTTTCGGGAGAGGCGCTGAATTTCGGGAGTCTCCCGGGAAAATTCGGGAGGGTTGACAAGTATGCAAAGGAGGCCCAAGCATTCATTAAAAACAAGGCAGTGGTTTTATTTAACAAGTATATTGAAAATTTTTTGGCCACTGAAACATTACACACAGTTTGAACAGTAACACTGTGTTTGAATATTTAATTATTGATTATTTGGCATGTCACTAGATGCAGCCCATGTACCACTAGTGGCATGCGTACCACAGTTTTAATACAATGAACCTAACCGTAAAAAATAAAAGATGAGTAATGAATTTGTCGTATAAGTTGGAATGCAAATATAAAATGTATAGTTCAAATACTCAGTTAAATGTAAACCTTTTTCACTTCTGATATGATACAGATATTGGAGCCTTGAGTTTTGGCTGATATTAATCCGATACGATATCAGCAGGAATCATACATGCTTTTATTATTTTGTAGTGTGGAATGTTAGAAAAGGTTTGATGAAGTGAAATGAGTCAAACAGAGAACAATATGTTTTTAAGTTGAAGTGGTAATTGTTTTTGGGGACACCTAGTGGCCACAGTAATTCAAGACGCTGTAAGTTAAATGATGCGGACACGTTTGTTACTGGATACTTTCTAATACGCTACTGCCTTGGAGACTTTGTATGTGTAAGTGTTATGCAAATATTAGTTGATACTTGTTTTATGTTGACAAATGTGCTGCAATATCCTTCAATTATTTTATCTCGTTTATTTTGTAGGTTCAAATGTTTTATGTATTGCGAGTTAATGTTGCTGATCAATTTGAATTTACTTTTTATTAATTTGCCTAGTGGTTAGAGTGTCCGCCCTGAGATGGGTAGGTTGCAGTGACGTGCAGTCACTAGAGGCAGGTGAGGCAGGGGCCTCACCTGCCATCATGGAAAGAAAAAAAATGTAAAAAGAAAAAAAAAAATTAAATTGTTATATGTATCCAGTGATTATACTATAAAGTTATTTTCCATTTAACTTCACCAGTTTTAGATTATTTTTATTCAAAATCGCTGAATTTTCACATTTGCCGTTCAAATACTGAGAAGAGACGGTGCGGTGATCAGCAGCCAGTTGAGGCACGTCACTCAGTGCCTCAACATGGATTGCGCAATGACTCGGCTAACTGCTGGCCTGCTGTGCAGTGAGACCGTATTGCTATATGAATTATATTATACATTTCCATAGTTTAGTTAGCTGAGGTATATAATGTACAGTTTATTTTGTCAACAACTGTATGTGTGTAACGTATTTCTTGTGCTGAGCGATCATAAAACGGCTGCAAAAGACGCACTGGCTGAGGCTCGCCTCCTGCACCCCCGCCGTAGAATTGTTATATCAACTAAAGCCCACACTTAAACTTTCCACGTGCAAGATTGAATCTATTTAAAAAATTATTTCATAAGAAGCCAAAAAGTGCAAAAACAATAATGTTGGTGTTGGAGGAGTTGTGAATGACTGCAGGGACACAACATTAGGTACACCTGCAGACTGCAGGTGTACCTAATTCACAACTCCTCCAACACGAACATGATTGTTTTTGCACTTTTTGGCTTCTTATTAAATAACTTTTGTAACCTATTTTCATGGGCTTTCCTCTTTGTGATGTTAAGTTCCTGTTATGCGCTGTTATACAGTATATGCCTTGAGCTCTTATTTTGAAGGCGCTAAGAGCGGAAGTGACGTCACGTTGCGGAGGTTTTTGAAAGAAGGTAAATAAAGTGGTCCTCGTGTAAACTGGAGCCTCCGTGTTTGTTATTTTGTAGTTTCATACAGTATAGGCCACATTTATAAACCCTCGGTTACACTTTTTTAAATAGATTCAATCTTGCACGTGGAAAGTTGAAGTGAGGGCTTTAGTTGCGGCGCATGGACTTCATTTATAAGTAAAGGTAAGACCATAATAACGTTTTTTTTATTAAATGTGCTTTTTTGTGTGCTACAGTTCGTATGTGTAAAGTTAAAGTTAAGTTAAAGTAGCAATGATTGTCACACACACACTAGGTGCAATGAAATTTGTCCTCTGCATTTGACCCATCCCCTTGATCACCCCCTGGGAGGTGAGGGGAGCAGTGGGCAGCAGCGGCGCCGCGCCTGGGAATCATTTTTGGTGATTTAACCCCCAATTCCAAGCCTTGATTTGTCGTAAGTTGATCTATATTTCTTTCTTTTTTCGTTTTCTTTACTGTTAATAAGAATTTTATAGAAAATTACATTTGAGGCGGGCAGTGACTATAAATAGTATAATTTTTGTATGAGAGAAGTGTCCAAACTACAACCCATCATCGTCTAATTTAAAGGTTACGTACGGAAACTTGCCCGCAGGTAGATTACATTTATTTAAACAACCTTCTCTAGTCATAGTTGCAAAAAATAAAAAATAATCCAACCAACACAAAATGTCAACACACATGGTCACACGTAACACAACCTGCTCACTGAACTTTGTGGAAATTATAAAAATGTCCATGCACCATAAAAAAAATTAAAAATCACAACCATTACAAAGCATGATGGGAAAAAACAAAACACTCTCCACACATTCATTTTTGGCGCATTTTAGCTGCTTGATATTTCTAATTGATTACAACATTTTAAGAAAGTTTTTGTAATATTAAATCATAAAATTATAGAGAAAACAATCTGAAGTTGTCTTTATTTTTAAGTTATGGTAGATTTTTCTCCATGTGGCCCTTGATCTAAAATGAGTTTGACACCCCTTGCCCTAGCCTAATATGTTTGTTTTGTTTTTTTAATTATTTTTGTATTTATTTTCTTAAAAAACATTATTTTGGGAGAATTCCTCTAATTTATTTTTAATATACATATATTATAATTTTGACATTATTTTTTTAATTATTCAAATATTAGTATCTTTTTTGTTATTTGTAATTTTTAAATTATTTTTAAAAATATACTTTTATTTTTTTTAATACATTTTCTTAAAATTGTTTTTTAATGTTTACCTTTTGTAAATGACTTGACTAAAATAGAAAAAATGCCATATGTCATTTCATCCCATTCATGTATTTTTGCTTCTATCAAGCTCCTAACTAACTCAAGTATTTTAACCTTAAAAGTAAGGTTTGGGATAAAAAGCCACATAAATGTGTAAAAACTACAATATATCTGAAAGATTGAAATGATTATATTTCATTGTAAAGTCTAATTTTAGCACAAATCTAAGAACAAAATAAGTCAGTTTTCCAGGAAGGTTGGACTTGACCTTGTCTGTTGAAAGTTTTTGTAATATTAAATCATAAAATTATAGAGAAAACAATCTGAAGTTGTCTTTATTTTTAAATTATGGTAGATTTTTCTCCATGTGGCCCTTGATCTAAAATGAGTTTGCCACCCCTGCCCTAGCCTAATATGTTTGTTTTTTGTTTTTTTTTTATTATTTTTGTATTTATTTTCTTAAAAAACATTATTTTGGGAGGATTCCTCTAAATTATTTTTTAATATACATATATTATAATTTTGACATTATTTTTTTAATTATTCAAATATTAGTATTTTACAAGTATTTTTTTTGTTATTTGTAATTTTAAAATTATTTTAAAAATATACTTTTTTTTCTTTTTTTTATACATTTTCTTAAAATTGTTTTTTAATGTTTACCTTTTGTAAATGACTTGACTAAAATAGAAAAAATGCCATATGTCATTTCATCCCATTCATGTATTTTTGCTTCTATCAAGCCGGGGCACTCCTAACTAACTCAAGTATTTTAACCTTAAAAGTAAGGTTTGGGATAAAAAAGTCACATAAATGTGTAAAAACTACAATATATCTGAAAGATTGAAATGATTATATTTCATTGTAAAGTCTAATTTTAGCACAAATCAAAGAACAAAATAAGTCAGTTTTCCAGGAAGGTTGGACTTGACCTTGTCTGTTGAAAGTTTTTGTAATATTAAATCATAAAATGATACAGTATATAACTAATCATAGATATACACATAGTACATACATATACAGTATGTATACACATATAGGCATACATATATATATGATGTTTAAATGTTATATATGTACTGTATATATGGTATATATGTACAGTGTGTATATATATATATATATATATATATATGATGTTTAAATTATATATATATATATATATATATCAGTCACGATTGAAGCCAACAAGCAAACCGTCAACTTCCTCGACGTCACTTTCAACCTGAGAAATAACAGCTACCAACCATTCACGAAACCCAACACAACACTCCAATACGTGCACCATGACAGCAACCACCCACCCACCACCACGAAAAGAATACCTACCGGAATTAATAAAAGGCTATCGATGCTGTCATCTAGCAAAGCTGAATTTGACCAAGCAACCCCCCCGTACCAAAAAGCCCTTGATGAAAGCGGATACAATTTCACCCTCACCTATGAACCCACGCCAGGAAACCAACCAAAAAAGAACAGAAAACGAAACAACATCATCTGGTACAACCCCCCATACAACAAAAACGTCTCAACTAACATTGGCCACAAATTCCTCACTCTGATTGACAAACACTTTCCCAAAGGCAACAGCCTAAGAAAAGTATTCAACAAGAACAACATTAAATTGAGCTACAGCTGCATGAACAATATACGACAAATTATCTCAAACCACAACAAAACAATTGCAAATGAGCCGTCGGCCCCCGGACAGAGCGACCCCAAAACCAACAAAGGCTGCAACTGCCGCAAGAAACCTGATTGCCCTCTCAACGGGGGGTGCTTACAAACATCAGTTGTCTACCAATCTAAGGTAACACGCAAGGACATTAACACATCCGACACCTATGTAGGATTAACCGAGGGAGAGTTCAAAACCAGATGGAACAATCACAAGGCTTCTTTCAGGAACCAAAACCTGCGGAATACCACAGAACTCAGCAAACACATTTGGGACCTCAAAGACAATAATGTTGAATATTCAATAACATGGCAAATTCTTGCATCCAGCACACCTTACAATAGTGGTAATAAAAGATGCAACCTATGCTTGAAAGAGAAACTGTTTATTATTTACCGTCCAGACCTGTCATCCCTCAACAAGCGCAGCGAAATTGTAACAACATGCCGCCATAGACGGAAACACCTCCTAGGTAACACATGAGCCAATCACCACGCCCCTACGCCAGCCTGTACCCACCCACTCTGTGCCCTATATAAACCATGGTATGCGAATGCTCCCATTAATATCTCCTGACGATTGAGGGTACCCCCTCATGAAACAGGCCTGTAGAGATGAAGTAGTCTTGTGATTTTTTTTTTTCCCCACACATACATACATATATATATATATATATATAATTATGTGTGTGTAGAGAAAATAATTGAGAAGCACTGAATTAAGGACATTTTTTACGTATGTCTAGCTTGTGTGCTACCATATGCTTAGCTGTTGTGTAGCTGCTCGCTACCAGTAGCCTATAGCCTGCCGTGTTTACCTCAAAGAGTCCTTGTCTTTTGCTCAGCGTGCTTCCCTCCGTGGTCCAGAAGTTAATGTGGGACTTCCCACAGGTCACAATCAGGTTGGCGTCCAGTGGGTGGAAGACGGCCCCCAGCACCGAGTCATTGGAGCACTGCAAAGCAAGGGGAGGGCAGCGTCTAACGTTCTGGGGCGGTACAACAGGGGTCAAAGGTCATGTCACCTTGACGTCTGCCACTTGCTTCTCCTTCTGCCAGTTCCAGACGGACAGGATGTGGTCGTTGGCGTCGTCCACGGCGCAGAGGAAGCTGCCGCCGTTCTGCGAAGGACGCCAGGACTTTAGAAGGCCCGAGAGGACGGCGGCTGGCCACGAGGCACAGGTAGGGGGGCGCCACTTACCGACTTGGAGAAAGACACGCAGGCGACGGCTCGGTCGAACACGCCCATCCCAAGCACGTGGAGTGTGTTGAGGCTCACCGAGTCCCAGACACGAACGTGAGGAGCAAGCAGCTAGAGGTCCAAAAAAACTCAAGTCATTCGTAGAAACTCAACAGTGCGACGGTTTATCCAACAATTCAAACTTCTAGTGTGAAAACAACTCTGTGTGTTGGTCACACTTGTACCACGTTCCTAGGATGACTCATTTGAGCAACAGGACTGAAAGTAACAGGAGTGAGCCTTTAGCTTAGCATGAGCAAATACATGAAATATGCTGACACGAAGCACATTACAGTCATTCAACAGCATTTTGAACATAAACACTCAGGTAACAGGACTGTGCTGAGATTTGAAATGTGAGGACATTTACAGAAAAATTAATGAGTGAGTGAAAAACTCAAAGGACACGACGAAAGTGTGAATTTTAACTAAGGGTGTCCCCATACAGATGACATGGGGTGCCATGTCATCTGCTGGTGTCGGTCCACTCTGTTTCCTGAGATCCAGGGTCAACGCAGCCGTCTACCAGCAAATTTTAGAGCACTTCATGCTTCCTGCTGCTGACCTGCTTTATGGAGATGGAGATTTCAATTTCCAACAGGACTTGGCGCCTGCACACAGCGCAAAATCTACCCGTGCCTGGTTTACGGACCATGGTATTTCTGTTCTAAATTGGCCCGCCAACTCCCCTGACCTTAGCCCCATAGAAAATCTGTGGGGTATTGTGAAAAGGAAGATGCAGAATGCCAGACCCAAAAACGCAGAAGAGTTGAAGGCCACTATCAGAGCAACCTGGGCTCTCATAACACCTGAGCAGTGCCAGAAACTCATCGACTCCATGCCACGCCGCATTAACGCAGTAATTGAGGCAAAAGGAGCTCCAACCAAGTATTGAGTATTGTACATGCTCATATTTTTCATTTTCATACTTTTCAGTTGGCCAACATTTCTAAAAATCCCTTTTTTGTATTAGCCTTACACAATATTCTAATTTTGTGACACACGGAATTTTGGATTTTCATTTATTGCCACTTCAAATCATCAAAATTAAATGAAATAAACATTTGAATGCATCAGTCTGTGTGCAATGAATAAATATAATGTACAAGTTACACCTTTTGAATGCAATTACTGAAATAAATCAAGTTTTTCAAAATATTCTAATTTACTGGCTTTTACCTGTATGTACAAAATAAACCACATGATGTTAGTACACGAGTCGATGAAAATGATCAGACTACATAAATAACATCCTGTAATTTGATTTTGACAATTGTTTTTAATCTTGATCGATTGAAAATGAACACCAATGAGTTTAATGATGAACATTATCACATAATTTATTCAGAAAATATAAATAACGACAAAAAAAGGATATATACTATTAACCGCGACAGGTAATTATAAAAAAACAACAACATAATGATGTGCAATTTCAAAATGTGCTTGTTTCTTTTTTTTTAAATAAAGAAAACAATCTGAAGTTGTCTTTATTTTTAAGTTATGGTAGATTTTTCTCCATGTGGCCCCCGATCTAAAATGAGTTTGACACCCCTGCCCTAGCCTAATATGTTTGTTTTTTTAATTATTTTGTATTTATTTTCATAATCATCGACAAAGTTATGGTACTCCCGTATACTAAAGTAATGTCCGATCATTACCTTATAAAATTCGAAGTTCTGACTCTGTGTCAACAAACTAATAATAATAATAATAACTGCTATAGCAGCCGCAACATTAATGCTGCCACAACGATGACTCTTGCTGACCTACTGCCTTCGGTAATGGCACCATTCCCAAATTATGTCGGCTCTATTGATAACCTCACTAACAACTTTGACAATGCCCTGCGCAAAACCATTGATAGTATAGCACCGCTAAAACAAAAAAGGGCCCCTAAAAGGCGCACCCCATGGTTTACAGAAGAAACCAGAGCTCATAAATTATCATGTAGAAAGTTGGAACGCAAATGGCGCGCGACCAAGCTTGAGGTTTTCCATCAAGCATGGAGTGATAGTTTAATATCGTATAAACGCATGCTTACCTTAGCTAAAGCTAAATATTACTCAAATCTCATCCGCCTCAACAAAAACGACCCTAAATTTTTGTTTAGTACAGTAGCATCGCTAACCCAACAAGGGACTCCTCCCAATAGCTCCACCCACTCGGCAGATGACTTTATGAATTTCTTTAATAACCCCATGGTTTACAGAAGAAACCAGAGCTCATAAATTATCATGTAGAAAGTTGGAACGCAAATGGCGCGCGACCAAGCTTGAGGTTTTCCATCAAGCATGGAGTGATAGTTTAATATCGTTCATCCATTGTTCATACATCCATTGCTTTCGGTCTCCCCTAGAGGGGGGGGGGGGGGGGGGGGGTTACCCACAAATGCGGTCCTCTCCAAGGTTTCTCATACTAATTCACATCGACGTCCCACTGGGGTGAGTTTTTCCTTGCCCTTATGTGGGCTTTGTACCGAGGATGTCGTTGTGGCTTGTGCAGCCCTTTGAGACACTTGTGATTTAGGGCTATATAAATAAACATTGATTGTTTGATTGATAGATAAAAAAACATTATTTTGGGAGGATTCTTTTAATTTATTTTTTAATATACATATATTATAATTTTGACATTATTTTTTTAATTATTTAAATATTAGTATTTTACAAGTATTTTTTTTGTTATTTGTAATTTTAAAATTATTTTAAAAATATACTTTTATTTAAAAAAATGTTTAATACATTTTCTTAAAATTGTTTTTTAATGTTTACCTTTTGTAAATGACTTGACTAAAATAGAAAAAATATGCCATTTAATCCCATTCATGTATTTTTGCTTCTATCAAGCCGGGACACTCCTAACTAACTCAGGTATTTTAACCTTAAAGTAAGGTTTGGGATAAAAAGTCACATAAATGTGTAAAAACTACAATATATCTGAAAGATTGAAATGATTATATTTCATTGTAAAGTCTAATTTTAGCACAAATCAAAGAACAAAATAAGTCAGTTTTCCAGGAAGGTTGGACTTGACCTTGTCTGTTGACTATGCTGCTGTCAGCCACTAGGGGGCGACCTGAAGATCACTAGTGATACAGAGTCACTTTTAGGTGTGCTCAGCGTTACCTTTCCATCTTTCGTGTTTCCGGCCACTTGCCCCGTTGCTATGGTAACCATGTCCGGGTGCACGCTCAGGCTGGGAGGAGAGAACGGTTACTTGGTACGCTCTCCCGGCGGGTAGGAACACCTGGGCGTGTCCCGAGTCTCACCATTTGACGTCATCGGTGTGTCCCAGGTAGTGCCTCTGCTGCTGCTCCTCGGTGTTGTACAGCACCACCACCGAGGCGTTGAAGTAGACGATCTCTCCGGTGGGCAGCAGGTACAAGTTGGAGCGACAGTCCCGCCCGCGGTAGCCGTACCTGCTCACGGCCCCTGGTTAAGGAGCGTTAACAACGCGGACTTTCACGTCTAAAACGGCCGCTCTGAGGATACGCCCACTCCAGTTTCAGCTTGCGGTCCGGTAGCGCCACCTTGTGTTCCAGGCTGTAGTTGTCCCTCTGCTCGTCCGGGACGTGCATGGTGACGGGGCGACCTCGGAGGAACATCCTCACGTAGCCGTCCTCTGCGAGGAAAGATGTTCACGCCGTGAGAACGGGGACGCTGAAACTCATCGGGGTTGAACAATTTTACTGCGAACCCACAGCGGGGGTCGGCATCGCGCCCTAGTGGCTCCCTGGATGTGTGGAAATGGAAAAATACGGTTTCTGTAGGAGGACAAACACGACGCTAACCTTCCTAATCGTCAGAAATCCCACTGTTTGTATTAAACATGCTTCGCTGATGACAGGATTTGGCGAGCGCCGTTTTTTCCTACTAATTTCAGCGGTCCATGAACTCACCGTAGTTTGTTTACATGTGCAACTTTCTCCGACGCTGCCACAGAAAGACGGGATTTATGCCGCCACCAAACGTTTTATGCTGTGCGTGAATGCACAATGCTGATCTTTGTTGATGTTGTTGACTTGTTGGGAGTGCTAATAACATGCTAGCATGCTAACAGGGGCGGTATAGCTCGGTTGGTAGAGCGGCCGTGCCAGCAACTTGATGGGTCGCAGGTTCGATCCCCGCTTCCGCCATCCTAGTCACTGCTGTTGTGTCCTTGGGCAAGACACTTTACCCACCTGCTCCCAGTGCCACCCATCCATCCATCCATCCATCTTCTTCCGCTTATCCGAGGTCGGGTCGCGGGGGCAGCAGCCTAAGCAGGGAAGCCCAGACTTCCCTCTCCCCAGCCACTTCGTCCAGCTCCTCCCGGGGGATCCCAAGGCGTTCCCAGGCCAGCCGGGATATACAGGTAAAAGCCAGTAAATTAGAATATTTTGAAAAACTTGATTTATTTCAGTAATTGCATTCAAAAGGTGTAACTTGTACATTATATTTATTCATTGCACACAGACTGATGCATTCAAATGTTTATTTCATTTAATTTTGATGATTTGAAGTGGCAACAAATGAAAATCCAAAATTCCGTGTGTCACAAAATTAGAATATTACTTAAGGCTAATACAAAAAAGGGATTTTTAGAAATGTTGGCCAACTGAAAAGTATGAAAATGAAAAATATGAGCATGTACAATACTCAATACTTGGTTGGAGCTCCTTTTGCCTCAATTACTGCGTTAATGCGGCGTGGCATGGAGTCGATGAGTTTCTGGCACTGCTCAGGTGTTATGAGAGCCCAGGTTGCTCTGATAGTGGCCTTCAACTCTTCTGCGTTTTTGGGTCTGGCATTCTGCATCTTCCTTTTCACAATACCCCACAGATTTTCTATGGGGCTAAGGTCAGGGGAGTTGGCGGGCCAATTTAGAACAGAAATACCATGGTCCGTAAACCAGGCACGGGTAGATTTTGCGCTGTGTGCAGGCGCCAAGTCCTGTTGGAACTTGAAATCTCCATCTCCATAGAGCAGGTCAGCAGCAGGAAGCATGAAGTGCTCTAAAACTTGCTGGTAGACGGCTGCGTTGACCCTGGATCTCAGGAAACAGAGTGGACCGACACCAGCAGATGACATGGCACCCCAAACCATCACTGATGGTGGAAACTTTACACTAGACTTCAGGCAACGTGGATCCTGTGCCTCTCCTGTCTTCCTCCAGACTCTGGGACCTCGATTTCCAAAGGAAATGCAAAATTTGCATGGTTGGGTGATGGTTTGGGGTGCCATGTCATCTGCTGGTGTCGGTCCACTCTGTTTCCTGAGATCCAGGGTCAACGCAGCCGTCTACCAGCAAGTTTTAGAGCACTTCATGCTTCCTGCTGCTGACCTGCTCTATGGAGATGGAGATTTCAAGTTCCAACAGGACTTGGCGCCTGCACACAGCGCAAAATCTACCCGTGCCTGGTTTACGGACCATGGTATTTCTGTTCTAAATTGGCCCGCCAACTCCCCTGACCTTAGCCCCATAGAAAATCTGTGGGGTATTGTGAAAAGGAAGATGCAGAATGCCAGACCCAAAAACGCAGAAGAGTTGAAGGCCACTATCAGAGCAACCTGGGCTCTCATAACACCTGAGCAGTGCCAGAAACTCATCGACTCCATGCCACGCCGCATTAACGCAGTAATTGAGGCAAAAGGAGCTCCAACCAAGTATTGAGTATTGTACATGCTCATATTTTTCATTTTCATACTTTTCAGTTGGCCAACATTTCTAAAAATCCCTTTTTTGTATTAGCCTTAAGTAATATTCTAATTTTGTGACACACGGAATTTTGGATTTTCATTTGTTGCCACTTCAAATCATCAAAATTAAATGAAATAAACATTTGAATGCATCAGTCTGTGTGCAATGAATAAATATAATGTACAAGTTACACCTTTTGAATGCAATTACTGAAATTAATCAAGTTTTTCAAAATATTCTAATTTACTGGCTTTTACCTGTATAGTCTTCCCAACGTGTCCTGGGTCTTCCCCGTGGTCTCCTACCGGTCGGACGTGCCCTAAACACCTCCCTAGGGAGGCGTTCGGGTGGCATCCTGATTAGATGCCCGAACCACCTCATCTGGCTCCTCTCGATGTGGAGGAGCAGCAGCTTTACTTTGAGCTCCCCCCGGATGACAGAGCTTCTCACCCTATCTCTAAGGGAGAGCCCCGCCACCCGGCGGAGGAAACTCATTTGGGCCGCTTGTACCCGTGATCTTGTCCTTTCGGTCATGACCCAAAGCTCATGACCATAGGTGAGGATGGGAACGTAGATCGACTGGTAAATCGAGAGCTTTGCCTTCCGGCTCAGCTCCTTCTTCACCACAACGGATCGATACAGCATCCGCATTACTGAAGACGACGCACCGATCCGCCTGTCCATCTCACGATCCACTCTTCCCTCACTCGTGAACAAGACTCCGAGGTACTTGAACTCCTCCACTTGGGGCAAGATCTCCTCCCCAACCCGGAGATGGCACTCCACCCTTTTCCGGGCGAGAACCATGGACTCGGACTTGGAGGTGCTGATTCTCATCCCAGTCGCTTCACACTCGGCTGCGAAACCGATCCAGTGAGAGCTGAAGATCTTGGCCAGATGAAGCCATCAGGACCACATCATCTGCAAAAAGCAGAGACCTAATCCTGCAGCCACCAAACCAGATCCCCTCAACGCCTTGACTGCGCCTAGAAATTCTGTCCATAAAAGTTATGAACAGAATGGGTGACAAAGGGCAGCCTTGGCGGAGTCCAACCCTCACTGGAAACGTGTCCGACTTACTGCCGGCAATGCGGACCAAGCTCTGACACTGATCATACAGGGAGCGAACCGCCACAATAAGACAGTCCGATACCCCATACTCTCTGAGCACTCCCCACAGGACTTCCCGGGGTACACGGTCGAATGCCTTCTCCAAGTCCACAAAGCACATGTAGACTGGTTGGGCAAACTCCCATGCACCCTCAAGGACCCTGCCGAGAGTACAGAGCTGGTCCACAGTTCCACGACCAGGACGAAAACCACACTGTTCCTCCTGAATCCGAGGTTCGACTATCCGGCGTAGCCTCCTCTCCAGTACACCTGAATAGACCTTACCGGGAAGGCTGAGGAGTGTGATCCCACGATAGTTGGAACACACCCTCCGGTTCCCCCTTCTTAAAGAGAGGCTAACGTTAGCATGCCTGCTAACTTTTTCAGTCGTACACCTCATTTATATAACTTGTTACTTGACACCTGTTAACTGTTAGCATGTTAACATTCTAACTTTATAAGCCTATTTTTCAGCCGTACACCTCAGTCATATAACTTGGTACTTGACACATGTAAACTGTTAGCATGCCGGCAGGCTAACGTTAGCATGCCAACCTTTTTTAGCCCATTTTGCCGCTGAACACATAATTCATATAACTTGGTCTGTGACACATGCTAACTGTAAACAGGCTAACGTTAGCATGCTAACTTTAGCGTGCTAACTTTTTCAGTCGTACACCTCATTCATACAACTTGTTACTTGACACCTGTTAACTGTTAGCATGCTCACATTTAGCATGCTAACATTAGCATGCCAACCTTTTTTTTTAGCCCATTTTGCCGCCGTACACCTCAGTCATATAACTTGGTATGTGAGACATGCTGATTGTAAACATGCTAACAGACTAACATTAGCATGCTAACTTTTTTTAGCCTATTTTGCCGCTGTACACATAATTCATATAACTTGGTATGTGACACATGCTAACTGTAAACAGGCTAACGTTAGCATGCGTGCTAACTTTTTCAGTCGTACACCACAGTCATATAACTTGTTACTTGACACCTGTTAACTGTTAGCATGTTAACATTCTAACTTTATAAGCCTATTTTTCAGCCGTACATCTCAGTCATATAACTTGGTACTTGACACATGCAAACTGTTAGCATGCTGGCAGGCTAAGATTAGTATGCTAACTTTTTTTAGCCAATTTTGCCGCTGTACACATAATTCATATAACTTGGTATGTGACACTTGCTAACTGTAAACAGGCTAACGTTAGCATGCGTGCTAACTTTTTCAGTCGCACACCACAGTCATAACTTGTTACTTGACACCTGTTAACTGTTAGCATGTTAACATTCTAACTTTATAAGCCTATTTTTCAGCCATACACCTCAGTCATATAACTTTGTACTTGACACCTGCTAACTGTTAGCATGCTGGCAGGCTAACATTAGCATGCCAACTTTTTTTTAGCCCATTTTGCCGCTGAACACATAATTCATATAACTTGGTCTGTGACACATACTAACTGTAAACAGGCTAACGTCAGCATGCTAACATTAGCATGCTAACTTTTTCAGTCGTACACCTCATTCATATAACTTGTTACTTGACACCTGTTAACTGTTAGCATGCTCACGTTTAGCATGCTAACATTAGCATACCAACCTTTTTTCAGCCCATTTTGCCGCCGTACACCTCAGTCATATAACTTGGTATGTGAGACATGCTGATTGTAAACATGCTAACAGACTAACATTAGCATGCTAACTTTTTTTTAGCCTATTTTGCCGCTGTACACATAATTCATATAACTTGGTATGGGACACATGCTAACTGTAAACAGGCTAACGTTAGCATGCGTGCTAACTTTTTCAGTCGTACACCACAGTCATATAACTTGTTACTTGACACCTGTTAACTGTTAGCATGTTAACATTCTAACTTTATAAGCCTATTTTTCAGCCGTACATCTCAGTCATTTAACTTGGTACTTGACACCTGCTAACTGTTAGCATACTGGCAGGCTAAGATTAGCATGCTAACTTTTTTTAGCCTATTTTGCCGCTGTACACATAATTCATATAACTTGGTATGTGACACAAGCTAACTGTAAACGGGCTAACGTTAGCATGCGTGCTAACTTTTTCAGTCGCACACCACAGTCATATAACTTGTTACTTGACACCTGTTAACTGTTAGCATGTTAACGTTCTAACTTTATAAGCCTATTTTTCAGCCGTACATCTCAGTCATATAACTTTGTACTTGACACCTGCTAACTGTTAGCATGCTGGCAGGCTAACATTAGCATGCCAACTGTTTTAGCCCATTTTGCCGCTGAACACATAATTCATATAACTTGGTGGTTAACACATGCTAACTGCAAAGCATTTCACCGTCATAGTCTCGGTACTCGACGCATGCTGACGTGCTGTGGTAAAGTCTTATTTTCTTACCTGCATTGAAGGTGCATTCTTTGGATTTACTGAAAGATAAAAAAAAAAAGAGTTTTATTGTAAATTCTTTACACGTTCTAACCAACATACAAGGTTAATGACACAGAAGATTATTTTGTACATTTCACATGCATATTTCCATTCCTTTTAAAGTTATTAAATGTACCGGAAGGACTTAAGCCAGTGGTTCTCAAACTTTTTTTGTCATCCCCCACTTTGGACAAGGGGGAGTTTTCAAGCCCCACCTGCCCCCATCACCCCAACAGAGCGCTAATGCCAAGCTTTAACATTTTCAAATTTATTGAACATCAAGTTGTATACATTCAAACTCAATAACATAAAATAACATCAAGTTCAATGATAAATAAAATAACTGTGCAGCTGTGGTACAACTTGCATCAAGTTCAATAATAAATAGAATAACTTCCATCAAGTTCAATAATAAATAAAACAAAAGTGTTATAACTTGCATCAAGTTCAATAATAAATCAAAAAAAGTGTTATAACTAGCATCACGTTCAATAATAAATCAAAAAAGTGTTATAACTTGAATCAAGTTCAATAATAAATCAAAAAAAGTGTTATAACTAGCATCACGTTCAATAATAAATCAAAAAAGTGTTATAACTTGAATCAAGTTCAATAATAAATCAAATAAGTGTTATAACTTGCATCAAGTTCAATAATAAATCAAATAAGTGTTATAACTTGCATCAAGTTCAATAATAAATCAAAAAAAGTGTTATAACTTGCATCACGTTCAATAATAAATCAAATAAAAGTGTTATAACTTGCATCACGTTCAATAATAAATCAAAAAAAGTGTTAAAACTTGAATCAAGTTCAATAATAAATCAAATACGTGTTATTACTTGCATCAGGTTCAATAATAAATCAAAAAAAGTGTTATAACTTGCATCAAGTTCAATAATAAATAAAAAAAAGTGTTATAACTTGCATCAAGTTCAATAATAAATCAAAAAAAGTGTTATAACTTGCATCACGTTCAATAATAAATCAAAAAAAGTGTTGTAACTTGCATCAAGTTCAATAATAAATCAAATAAAAGTGTTATAACTTGCATCAAGTTCAATAATAAATCAAATAACTTGCATCAAGTTCTATAATAAATCAAAAAAAGTGTTATAACTTGCATCAAGTTCAATAATAAATAAAACAAAAGTGTTATAACTTGCATCAAGTTCAATAATAAATCAAAAAAAGTGTTATAACTTGCATCAAGTTCAATAATAAATACAATAAAAGTGCCACTTTGCAATCTTTGCAAAAAAAAAGGAGGAGCTATGCATTTGGCAAGACAGGGCAAGTGACAGCACTTTCCCCCAGGAGAGCCACCTTGCTTCACTGTGAAACAGCACGGCTGTATGATCAGCTCCCATTTCCTCACACAGTGCAGAGAACAGTCGCACTTTCAGTGGTCGTGTTTTGATCAAATTTACCGCGCTCACAACATCTGTTAAAACCTCATTGAGTTCGGGGCTGAGCTGCCTTGACGCGAGTGCTTCCCGGTGAATGACACAGTGCGTGCCCGTCACATTTTTGTTTCTCTGCAGGCGCTGGCTCTGGCTCGACGACCTTTGAGGTGCGAGTCACAAATGTATATATGTGTGTAATTGTGATCCACACATTAGCCTGCTACCCATCCGCGCGAAAGTGTGTTCCGCTTAGCCCCGCCCCCATTAGTTACTGTTAGAGATGCGCGGTTTGCGGACACAACCGCGGAGTCCGCGGATTATCCGCGGATCGGGCGGATGAAATTAAAAAAACTAAGATTTTATCCGCTCGCGGGTTGGGTCGGGCGGATTAATTTTTTTTTTTTTTTTTTTTTTTGCGGGTGGCAGTTAAACCAATTGGGAAATATATATACATAGTTAAATGTTGTTACCCACATACGAAAAACGAGCAGGCACCTGCTGCATATGCCACAACAGAAGAAAAAAAAAGAAAAGAGATGGACACTTTTACGGAGCGGAGAAGGGACGCCTCGCCGGGGTCCTGGACCGAGGCCCCTTCCCCCGAGAGGGCCCCACCGGGAGCCGTAGCTGAAGCGATCCGCGAGAAGGGCCCGACGCACGTCCAGGGTCACTACCGCGCCCACCGCACCGACACCCCGCCTCGTCCGCTTTCGCCGCGGCCGGCGTCACGCGCAGCAGGTAAGCAGCTTACCTGCCCGCCACCCCCGTGGCCGGGGGCTCGTAACATGGGTCACTCCGCGCGCTCCGCCCGCGCAGCTTACCTGCTTGCCACCCCTGTTGCCGGGGGCGCGTAACAGGGGTCACTCAGCGCGTAGTGCGCTCATGAAAGGGGTGGGGCTCACCCTGGTTGATATAGAGAGCAGGACGGTGGCCATGGAAGTTGGAACCCGCTAAGGAGTGTGTAACAACCCACATGCCGAATCAACTAGCCCTGAAAATGGATGGCGCTGGAGCGTGGGCCCATATCTGGCCGTCGCCGGCAGCGAGACGCGCTTGGAGGTGCGCTCAGCGCGGCTCCCATATGATTGCGCACTGGTGTGCGTCTGGGTCGTGACAGCGTGGCACGCGAATGTCTGTGCTGCATTGGATCAGTCTCCTTTCTTTAACAGGCAAAAGCTTTATAACCTCACCATACCTGCCAACTTTTAAATCAGAAAAACCTAGTAGCCAGGGTCCAAGGGCCGCAGGCCCCGGTAGGTCCAGGACAAAGTCCTGGTGGAGGGTTCAGGGCTTCGCCCCCCGACGCAAAATGACTATTAGCATTCAGACAGGTTAAAATGTTGCTAAAACCATCACTTTTCTATCAGTCACAGTGACTTTTCAAAACAAAAATATTACAGCAAAAATCATATGGGTTGATTGACATGTTTATTCTGTAAGCTAACTTCAATAGTTTGAAATTATTTTGACAGTTAATGCCAGTTATCCTGTCAACCTTTCACAAGACTTCAATTTGTTCATTGAAAGTATAAATAGTATAAACACTTTTTACAGTATGTCGTGCTGTGAAATACAGCCGACACGCGCACCAAACACGAAGCAAGGCCATGCTGCAGGAGAACAAAGGACTTCTTTCATTTAAGGTTTGTGATAAACCATCAAACTCATTCGTTAAAAGGACTCTATAGTAATATAAAGCGAATTTTTCTGGACATTATCATGCAAGAAAAGTTTATTTTTGGGACCGCGATCACCGCGTAATGATTTTTAAAGGTTGCATTACATTATTAACTGTCCCATGTGATCAGCCAGTGCGATTGGAAGTCCATGCTCAATTATTGCCTCCGTAAATAAAACTTCGGCATTTATCACATCCAAAGAATCTGTTTGGGCGACGAAAAACGTTGAAAGTTTTCCACTTGTATCGCTAGCAACGGCATTAGACTTGTGTTTTTTTGTCCCAACGTGGTCTTTTACATCGCTAATTCCTCCGTGTCCGATCGAAAAATCTTGTCTGCACAAGGTGCAATTCGCGTAGTTTTCACCCTTTTTTTTTAATTTTTTTATTAATATTAGATATATAACAACGGGCGGATGCGGTTCTGATCAAATGTTACATCGGGTGGATGGCGGATGGTTGACGACTTTCTGACGCGGTTGCGGATGAAATAATTGCCTATCCGCGCATCTCTAGTTACTGTTGCTATGTCTGTCAAACTTTCGCTCCTACCGAGAAATTTAAAGCCTACAATAAAAATAAGTACCGGTAATTTCAATATATTTATATAGCGGATTTCACAGACAGAATCACAAAGTGATTTACAGTGTGTATAGAAAATGAAAGCATAGTAAAAAAAATAATCTAAGAATATAATAATAAAAAAAAATGTTTAAGTGAAATTTCCTCCCGTTCCTCGCGCCCCACCTGTCATGTCTCTATTCCCCACCAGTGGGGCGCGCCCCACACTTAAGCCAATGACTCGAGACTTGACGACAATGTTTTTCCATCCATCCATCCATCTTCTTCCGCTTATCCGAGGTCGGGTCGCGGGGGCAGCAGCCTAAGCAGGGAAGCCCAGACTTCCCTCTCCCCAGCCACTTCGTCCAGCTCCTCCCGGGGGATCCCGAGGCGTTCCCAGGCCAGCCGGGAGACATAGTCTTCCCAACGTGTCCTGGGTCTTCCCCGTGGCCTCCTACCGGTCGGACATGCCCTAAACACCTCCTTAGGGAGGCGCTCAGGTGGCATCCTGACCAGATGACCGAACCACCTCATCTGGCTCCTCTCGATGCGGAGGAGCAGCGGCTTTACTTTGAGCTCCCCCCGGATGACAGAGCTTCTCACCCTATCTCTAAGGGAGAGCCCCGCCACCCGGCGGAGGAAACTCATTTCGGCCGCTTGTACCCGTGATCTTGTCCTTTCGGTCATAACCCAAAGCTCATGACCATAGGTGAGGATGGGAACGTAGATCGACCGGTAAATTGAGAGCTTTGCCTTCCGGCTCAGCTCCTTCTTCACCACAACGGATCGATACAGCGTCCGCATTACTGAAGACGCCGCACCGATCCGCCTGTCGATCTCACGATCCACTCTTCCCTCACTCGTGAACAAGACTCCGAGGTACTTGAACTCCTCCACTTGGGGCAAGATCTCCTCCCCAACCCGGAGATGGCACTCCACCCTTTTCCGGGCGAGAACCATGGACTCGGACTTGGAGGTGCTGATTCTCATCCCAGTCGCTTCAATGTTTTTCAAGCAGCTAATTGTAGGTCAGAAAAGAGAAGCTTCTGCCCCCTAGTGGCTCCTCAGTCACCTGCAGAGAACTCTTCACAGCACAGTAACAACACGTGCAAGTTGTCAGTTTCGCCTCTAGCGTTTCAGCATGTCGGCAAGTCACGGTGAAAAAAAATGATTTGTTTTAATGATGGAGTGTTCAGACAGGCTAATGAGATGTACACACAAAGCACGTGAACCTGAGAAACACCAGAACACAGATCAGTCACACCGACTGAAGGCTTGTTGGACGTTTCTGATGGTTTCTGTGGAAACCCTGACTTAAAGGTCGTCAATGACCACAGCTGCGAGGTTGGACAGGCGCACAAAGACCTGTTTGTGTCTGCTTTGGACCGAGCCAGCATCCATGGCCGGTAACTGGAGCGGGACATTCTGGCACCTTGGCCCGAGTTGGCGGGCGCTGAGCCAAGTGGGCGGGGGTCACACGGACAATAACAATCGTGTTTTTTTACGAGATGACCACCCTAGCAGACGCAAGACATTGATTGATACAACGTTGATTATACACAAACTGACGTTGAAACAACTTTGCAAAACAGTTGTATTTGTACATTGAGACAATGTTGATGTCCAACGTTGGATCCACGTTGTTGGTTGGCGAATGACCAAATTTCAAAAAGCATGTGTGTGGAGTTTGCATGTTCTCCCCGTGACTGCGTGGGTTCTACTCCGAAATTCAGGCGGAGCTGGAGGCCACGCCCCCTCCAGCTCCATGCGGACCTGAGTGACGTGTTGACAGCCTGTTGTACATGCATATGTGACCCACCCATACTGTGTCACATTTTTGTGTTAATTTATTTATTTTATTTTGTGGTTTGAATTCGTTTTTGGAGCTGTCATTACACATTTATCAGTATTCACATTGGTCAGTAGGGGGCAGTAGGGCGTTTCTTCCCAATTGAATGCTATCACCTGCAGACCGGAAGTGTCTTGTCATTCTGATGAGAGTGACCAGTCTGTGAACAATTGAAACGTCCTGTGTGCTTTTTCCTCCTGTATAACAGGTTAGTTTTGTCCTGCATAAACAAAAGTATTGGGACACTTGTAGGCATACTTGCCAACCCTCCCGGATTTTCCGGGAGACTCCCGAAATTCAGCGCCTCTCCCGAAAAACCTCCCGGGACAAATTTTCTCCCGAAAAACTCCCGAAATTCAGGCGGACCTGAGTGACGTGTTGACAACACACAACAACAGTGTCTACCGTAAAGCAGTTCGTCTGCCGTAAACAGCAATGTTGTGACACTTTTAAACAGGACAATACTGCCATCTACTGTACATGCATATGTGACCCACCCATACTGTGTCACATTTTTGTGTTCATTTATTTATTTTATTTTGTGGTTTGAATTCGTTTTTGGAGCTGTCATTACACATTTATCAGTATTCACATTGGTCAGTAGGGGGCAGTAGGGCGTTTCTTCCCAATTGAATGCTATCACCTGCAGACCTGGAAGTGTCTTGTCATTCTGATGAGAGTGACCAGTCTGTGAACAATTGAAACGTCCTGTGTGCTTTTTCCTCCTGTATAACAGGTTAGTTTTGTCCTGCATAAACAAAAGTATTGGGACACTTGTAGGCATACTTGCCAACCCTCCCGGATTTTCCGGGAGACTCCCGAAATTCAGCGCCTCTCCCGAAAAACCTCCCGGGACAAATTACCTCCCGAAAAACTCCCGAAATTCAGGCGGACCTGAGTGACGTGTTGACAACACACAACAACAGTGTCTACCGTAAAGCAGTTCGTCTGCCGTAAACAGCAATGTTGTGACACTTTTAAACAGGACAATACAGCCATCTACTGTACATGCATATGTGACCCACCCATACTGTGTCACATTTTTGTGTTCATTTATTTATTTTATTTTGTGGTTTGAATTCGTTTTTGGAGCTGTCATTACACATTTATCAGTATTCACATTGGTCAGTAGGGGGCAGTAGGGCGTTTCTTCCCAATTGAATGCTATCACCTGCAGACCGGAAGTGTCTTGTCATTCTGATGAGCGCGACCAGTCTGTGAACAATTGAAACGTCCTGTGTGCTTTTTCCTCCTGTATAACAGGTTAGTTTTGGTGAATCAACTCACTGAATAATATCCATGTGATCTTTATAAGTTTAAGTACACATTCTGATGGTGGAGCCTAACTCTAAAGTGTTTGTGAGTTGTAGTTTGTATTTGTGAATGAATCCAGTGTACAGCTGCAGTAATCAATACAAAAAGGCGACGTGAGTGCGCAATGTTTATATAGGAACTTCTGATCCTAATTCAGACTCCCAAATTAGAGCTCCCGTTTTCTTATTGATTTTATAATGTATATTTGTATAATGTGTGTGTTCTGAAATAGTGACAGAGAATAGAACAAGGATGGACAATTCAACCCTTAACTCAACAATGAGTAGATGAGTGTTATGTGTGAAATGAACACTGAAATTCAAGTATGTCTTTTATTTATTTATATACATACATATATATACACATACATAAATATATATATATATATATATATATATATATATATATATATATATATATATATATATATATATATATATATATATATATATATATATGTAATAAAATATATACATATATAGCTAGAATTCACTGAAAGTTAAGTATTTCTTATATATATATATATCGTAACCACGCCCCCAACCACGCCCCCCGCCCCACCCCCGACCACGCCCCCACCCCCCACCTCCCGAAATCGGAGGTCTCAAGGTTGGCAAGTATGCAAAGCACAGATTCCAACTATTGAAATACTTAGTATAGTTGAAGACTTACGGTCATTAGAAAACATGAGTGAACATCATAATGGCAGCTACTCTTTACATCTTAAAGATCCAAAAAAATTATTTGGGAATGTCCGGCGGGCCAGATTGAAAAGCTCAACGGGCCACATGTGGCACCCGGGCCTTAATTTGCCCAGATCTTGGTTAGAGGGTTAGGGTTATAATAAGGCCATGCCGAATAAGGCATTAATAAGTACTTAATAATGACTAGTTAAGAGCCAATATGTTACTAATTTGCATGTTAATAAGCATAGAATAGAACAAGGATGGACAATTCAACCCTTAACTCAACAATGAGTAGAGGAGTGTTATGTGTGTGTATATGTGTAAATAAATGAACACTGAAATTCAAGTATTTCTTTTATATATATATATATATATATATATATATCTATCTTAACCACGCCCCCCGCCCCCCACCCCCACCTCCCGAAATCGGAGGTCTCAAGGTTGGCAAGTATGACCTGGGGATAGGTTGATTGGCAACACTAAATGGTCCCTAGTGTGTGAATGTTGTCTGTCTATCTGTGTTGGCCCTGTGATGAGGTGGCGACTTGTCCAGGGTGTACCCAAAAGGGACAAGCTGTAGAAAATGGATGGATGGGATGTTTTTCAACGTCGTATTTGTGTTGTAGAATATTAGTAGGGAAATGACCAAATTTCAATGTCACATCGTCAGAACCCAACTTTGATCAAACGTCGTCAAAAAGCATGTTGTTTCAACGTTGTATTTGTGTTGTAGAACTAGTGGGAAAATGACCAAAATTCAATGGTCAAATCAACGTCAGAACCCAACATTAATAAATGTCTTCAAAAATCATGTTGTTTCAACATTGTATTTGTGTTGTAGAATATTGGTTGGGAAATGACCAAAATTCAATGGTCAAATCAACTTAAGAACCCAACATTGATTAAACGTAGTCAAAAAGCATGTTGTTTCAATGTTGTATTTGTGTTGTAGAATATTAATAGGGAAATTACCAAATTTCGATGTCACATCGTCAGAACCCAACATTGATCAAACGTCGTCAAAAAGCATGTTGTTTCAACGTTGTATTTGTGTTGTAGAATTGGTTGGAAAATGACCAAAATTCAATGGTCAAATCAACGTCAGAACCCAACATTGATTAAACGTCAAAAAGTATGTTGTTTCAACGTTACATTTGTGTTGTAGAATATTAGTAGGAAAATGACCAAATTTCAATGGTCAAGTATTTATATATATATATATATATATATATATTAGGGGTGTGGGAAAAAAATCGATTTGAATTAGAATCGCGATTCTCACGTTGTGCGATTCAGAATTGATTCTCTTTTTTTTTTAATCGCATTTAAAAAAAAAAAAAATTTTTTAATTAGCCAATCCAACAAAACAATACACAGCAATACCATAACAATGCAATCCAATTCCAAAAGCAAAGCACTCAGAAGTGCAATAAACAGAGCAATTGAGAGGAGACACAAAACAAACCAAAAGTAGTGAAACAAAAATGAATATTATCAACAACAGTATCAATATTAGTTACAATTTCAACATAGCAGTGATTAAAAATCCCTCATTGACATTATCATTAGACATTTATAAAAAAAATTAAAAATGAACAATAGTGTCACAGTGGCTTACACTTGCATCGCATCTCATAAGCTTGACAACACACTGTGTCCAATATTTGCACAAAGATAAAATAAGTCATATTTTTGCTTCATTTAATAGTTCAAACAAATGTACATTATTGCAATCAGTTGATAAAACATTGTCCTTTACAATTATAAAAGCTTTTTACTCTGCTTGCATGTCAGCAGACTGGGGTAGATCCTGCTGAAATCCTATGTATTGAATGAATAGACAATCCTTTTGAATCGGGAATCGCGTTAAATTGGAAAAAAATCGATATTGAATTGAATCGTGGGACACCCAAAGATTCGAAGCTAGAGATGTCTGATAATATATCGCCCGATAAATGCTTTAAAATGTAATATCGGAAATTATCGGTATCGTTTTTTTTATTTTATTAAATCAACATAAATAACACAAGATACACTTACAATTAGTGCACCAACCCAAAAAACTCATTCACACTCATTCACACAAAAGGGTTGTTTCTTTCTGTTATTAATATTGTGGTTCCTACATTATATATCAATATATATCAATACAGTCTGCAAGGGATACAGTCCGTAAGCACACATGATTGTGGTCCACTAATAGTACTAACCTTTAACACTTCATTTGACTCATTTTCATTCAGTACTAGTTTCTATGTAACTGTTTTTATATTGTTTTACTTTCTTTTTTATTCAAGAAAATGTTTTTACCGTATTTTTCGGAGTATAAGTCGCACCTGCCAAAAATGCATAATAAAAAAGAAAAAAAACATATATAAGTCGCACTGGAGCCCGGCCAAACTATGAAAAAAACTGCGACTTATAGTCCGAAAAATACGGTAATTTATTTATCTTATTTTATTAATATTTAAAAAAAGGACCTTATCTTCACCATACCTGGTTGTCCAAATTAGGCATAATAATGTGTTAATTCCACCACTGTATATATCGGTTGATATCGGTATCGGTAATTAAAGACATACTTGCCAACCTTGAGACCTCCGATTTCGGGATGTGGGTGTTGGGGGGCGTGGTCGGGGGTAGGGCGGGGCGTGGTTAAGAGGGGAGGAGTATATTGACAGCTAGAATTCACCAAGTTAAGTATTTCATACATACATACAGGCCCGGCCCTAACCAATCTGGCGCCCTAGGCAAGATTTTAGGTGGCGCCTTCCCACATCGGCAGTGAAGTGTATATACTCACAAGAACCCGAATAGCTTTGTCTTTGACCTTTTTTTTTTTACTTACAACTATACCTAATATATAAAGGGGTGGAAAAGTGACTATTACCTGCAGGGCAAACATTAGCTAACCAGAAGGCAATAACAATGTAAACAAAAAACACCTGCTTAAAAGATCTAATACAAATGTCCCTGAGGAATGTAAGGTGGGAGTACTGTAATTACCTAACGTTACATTATTATTTTCCATAACAATTTAGCCCCCTCCACAATATTAACCCGACGTTAAAACAGAACTAGCTATTTATTGATTAGCAATTGCCGAATCATGTAGCATTAGCTTAATGCTAAAAAACCAGGTTACTAGCTATCACATTCTGTAACAGACAAATAATTTCATGTAGGCAAACGTTACCTACCTGCTACCTCTGTCTTTTCTCGTTTCTACCCCTCTTCTTTTCTCTTTTTTCTTCCTTGGGCACCTGACAGTTTTGGCCGTTTTGACATCTTGTGTTGATTTTTTGATGTGGTGACGTCCAAAAAGAGTCATGATACGGGAGGGGAGGGGGCGCACCGTGCGGGGGGAGGAGGGGGGGGGGGGGGGGGGCGTAATGTTGTAACAAATAATATTTCTATTAAATAGGCTTTACTTTGCATTTTAATTAATGTGGGATTATTTTTTGTATTTAGAAATAATAGTACCAACTTTTTTTTTTTTTTCTCCAACATTTGTGGCACTGGCGTGGCGCCCCCTGATGGACGGCGCCCTTAGCATTTGCCTATACGGCCTATGCCACGGGCCGGCCCTGCATACATATATATATATATATATATATATATATATATATATATATATATTTGCTGAAAATATGCAAACAAACTGTGTTTAGATAATTGATACTTCAAACTTGCATAAATAAATCTTAAGGAATATAACATAACTTGGCTTCTGAGAGTTTCAAAATGTAATGAATAAAATGCTAAAGTTGTTGATAAACAAGCAATTATTTTAATAATTAAATATGGTCATTTTAAATGAATTATTATGATAAGGCCATAGAAAACGACTTCCGGACGGCTTCGAAGCAATTCTGGACCACCATCCGCCGCCTCAGGAAGGGGAAGCAGTGCACTATCAACACCGTGTATGGTGAGGATGGTGTTCTGCTGACCTCGACTGCGGATGTTGTGGATCGGTGGAGGGAATACTTCGAAGACCTCCTCAATCCCACCAACACGTCTTCCTATGAGGAAGCAGTGCCTGGGGAGTCTGTGGTGGGCTCTCCTATTTCTGGGGCTGAGGTTGTTGAGGTAGTTAAAAAGCTCCTCGGTGGCAAGGCCCCGGGGGTAGATGAGATCCGCCCGGAGTTCCTTAAGGCTCTGGATGCTGTGGGGCTGTCTTGGTTGACAAGACTCTGCAGCATCGCGTGGACATCGGGGGCGGTACCTCTGGATTGGCAGACCGGGGTGGTGGTTCCTCTCTTTAAGAAGGGGAACCGGAGGGTGTGTTCTAACTATCGTGGGATCACACTCCTCAGCCTTCCCGGTAAGGTCTATTCAGGTGTACTGGAGAGGAGGCTACGCCGGATAGTCGAACCTCGGATTCAGGAGGAACGGTGTGGTTTTCGTCCTGGTCGTGGAACTGTGGACCAGCTCTATACTCTCGGCAGTGTCCTTGAGGGTGCATGGGAGTTTGCCCAACCAGTCTACATGTGTTTTGTGGACTTGGAGAAGGCATTTGACCGTGTCCCTCGGGAAGTCCTGTGGGGAGTGCTCAGAGAGTATGGGGTATCGGACTGTCTGATTGTGGCAGTCCACTCCCTGTATGATCAGTGCCAGAGCTTGGTCCGCATTGCCGGTAGTAAGTCGGACACGTTTCCAGTGAGGGTTGGACTCCGCCAAGGCTGCCCTTTGTCACCGATTCTGTTCATAACTTTTATGGACAGAATTTCTAGGCGCAGTCAAGGCGTTGAGGGGATCTGGTTTGGTGGCTGCAGGATTAGGTCTCTGCTTTTTGCAGATGATGTGGTCCTGATGGCTTCATCTGGCCAGGATCTTCAGCTCTCACTGGATCGGTTCGCAGCTGAGTGTGAAGCGACTGGGATGAGAATCAGCACCTCCAAGTCCGAGTCCATGGTTCTCGCCCGGAAAAGGGTGGAGTGCCATCTCCGGGTTGGGGAGGAGATCTTGCCCCAAGTGGAGGAGTTCAAGTACCTCGGAGTCTTGTTCACGAGTGAGGGAAGAGTGGATCGTGAGATGGACAGGCGGATCGGTGCGGCGTCTTCAGTAATGCGGACGCTGTATCGATCCGTTGTAGTGAAGAAGGAGCTGAGCCGGAAGGCAAAGCTCTCAATTTACCGGTCGATCTACGTTCCCATCCTCACCTATGGTCATGAGCTTTGGGTTATGACCGAAAGGACAAGATCACGGGTACAAGCGGCCCAAATGAGTTTCCTCCGCCGGGTGGCGGGGCTCTCCCTTAGAGATAGGGTGAGAAGCTCTGCCATCCGGCAGGAGCTCAAAGTAAAGCCGCTGCTCCTCCACATGGAGAGGAGCCAGATGAGGTGGTTCGGGCATCTGGTCAGGATGCCACCCGAACGCCTCCCTAGGGAGGTGTTTAGGGCACGTCCGACCGGTAGGAGGCCGCGGGGAAGACCCAGGACACATTGGGAAGACTATGTCTCCCGGCTGGCCTGGGAACGCCTCGGGATCCCCCGGGAAGAGCTGGACGAAGTGGCTGGGGAGAGGGAAGTCTGGGCTTCCCTGCTTAGGCTGCTGCCCCCGCGACCCGACCTCGGATAAGCGGAAGAAGATGGATGGATGGATGGGATGTTGATAAACAAGCAATTATTTTAATAATTAAATATGGTCATTTTAAATGAATTATTATGACAATTTAAAATCAATTATTTCAAATATGTTTATTTTAATGTATAATTCTATGGCTGGATGTAATAAAGAGTCACGAAAAAATACAAATGAAAATACAATTAATTTTGATGTTTTTAGCAAAATATAGTAAAAATGTATTTATTTTTTTAATTTTTGTATTAATAAATATATTTATTTTTAAATAACATAAACATAATAATACAATTCATCTCTAGTCTGGATGATTTAGTTATTGTCCTCCTGTCATGAAAAAAGGCTGTCCTCACTCAGGTCCGCATGGAGCTGGAGGGGGCGTGGCTTCCAGCCCCTGGCTGAAAATCGGGAGATTTTCGGGAGAATATTTGTCCCGGGAGGTTTTCGGGAGAGGCGCTGAATTTCGGGAGTCTCCCGGAAAATTCGGGAGGGTTGGCAAGTATGATATATATATATATAAGAAATACTTGAATTTCACTGAATTCTAGCTATAAATATACTCCTCCCCCCTTAACCCCGCCCCCACCCACCTCGACCCCGCCCAATCTCCCGAATTGGGAGGTCTCCAGGTTGGCAAGTATGCAACACACTGAACCCAGGAAGTGAACAAACCCTCTTTGTGACAAGCAGGCGAGCAGACAGACTGCAGCTAATGGACCTCCTTGTGGTTCTGAGCAGCCAGTCCATTAGCGGCGCATTAAAAGCTTGGCAGGAAGTGCTCGCTGACGTCATCGCGTGCAGATAGAGAGAGAGAGAGAGACAACAAACACAACACGGCAGAACCGCTAATCAAGTCAATGTGATTAGTGCAGGCTCAGCAGAACCCACCAGGCCACGCCTGTATTCAAACATCTCATGTCAGGTTTTCTTCATTTATGAAGTCAAGTTGGTGAGACTTCTTGCGCGCGCACACACACGCTTTTTCTGCCCCGATCGCCAAGCTTTATCCGACACGAACGGAGCCCTTGAACGCACCACAGTCTCTCACCGACAACACCGACGCGAAACCTGTTGCGTGGCGTTGCCGTGACAACCGGCTGTCAGTCAAAGTAGGTCAGACCGCATCCTGCTCACTTTAAACACTTCAAATATCCCAACAAATGTGTCCCGGTGCACCTAAACTTCGAGTGAAAGGAGAAGTTTACCTGGAGGATCTCTTCATGGCTGCCAGCGTCCGTTAGAACAACACTTTTCTGTCCCTGGGCGGCACACACACACACTTTGTGTCACACACACACACACACTTCCCCCTTCACTCTGCTGATAACTTTATATGCAGCTGGCAGCCAATCACAGCACACTTCCTGCAGCGTGAAGCCCCGCCCCCTCCCCCGTCTCCAGTGACTGACTGCAAGGGGGCCATACCGCACATTCTGGTGTCGATGCGATACCAAGAAAATACGGGCGCAATAGTTGATATCGACAATTCAACTGAAAACTTCAATTTGTTGCTTAAAATGAGTTAATTAATAATTAAGAGCCTAATATATTGACACAAACGCAATTGTATTTATTTGCTCAAAACTTCCATCCATCCACTTCCTAAAAGTTGTATACAAAGTAGGGATGTGAATCCTTGAGCACCACACAACTCAATTCGATTAAATTCTGGGGGGGTAACGAATCGATTCAGTAGCGATTCTCGACTCAAATGACGATTAACGTCATTCCTCCATAAAATAGATAAACAGCTCTGATAAATGTCTATATCATACTTGCCAACCTTGAGACCTCCGATTTCGGGAGGTGGGGGGTGGGGGCGTGGTCGGGGGTGGGGCGGGGCTTGGTTGAGGGCGTGGTTAAGAAGGGAGGAGTATATTGACAGCTAGAATTCACCAAGTCAAGTATTTCATACATATATATATATATTCATACATATATATATATATATTCTAAAGTAAATCTGTACAGCAGATATGATCCTCGACATCAGGGGTCCCCAAACTTTTTGACTTGGGGGCCATATAGGGTTCAAAAATGTGGGCCGGGCTGTATGTATATATATATATATATATATATATATATATATATGTATATATATATATATATATATATACACATATATATATATATACACACACACACACAGGTAAAAGCCAGTAAATTAGAATATTTTGAAAAACTTGATTAATTTCAGTAATTGCATTCAAAAGGTGTAACTTGTACATTATATTTATTCATTGCACACAGACTGATGCATTCAAATGTTTATTTCATTTAATTTTGATGATTTGAAGTGGCAACAAATGAAAATCCAAAATTCCGTGTGTCACAAAATTAGAATATTACTTAAGGCTAATACAAAAAAGGGATTTTTAGAAATGTTGGCCAACTGAAAAGTATGAAAATGAAAAATATGAGCATGTACAATACTCAATACTTGGTTGGAGTTCCTTTTGCCTCAATTACTGCGTTAATGCGGCGTGGCGTGGAGTCGATGAGTTTCTGGCACTGCTCAGGTGTTATGAGAGCCCAGGTTGCTCTGATAGTGGCCTTCAACTCTTCTGCGTTTTTGGGTCTGGCATTCTGCATCTTCCTTTTCACAATACCCCACAGATTTTCTATGGGGCTAAGGTCAGGGGAGTTGGCGGGCCAATTTAGAACAGAAATCCCATGGTCCGTAAACCAGGCACGGGTAGATTTTGCGCTGTGTGCAGGCGCCAAGTCCTGTTGGAACTTGAAATCTCCATCTCCATAGAGCAGGTCAGCAGCAGGAAGCATGAAGTGCTCTAAAACTTGCTGGTAGACGGCTGCGTTGACCCTGGATCTCAGGAAACAGAGTGGACCGACACCAGCAGATGACATGGCACCCCAAACCATCACTGATGGTTTGGGTTGGTTTGGTTTGCATTTCCTTTGGAAATCGAGGTCCCAGAGTCTGGAGGAAGACAGGAGAGGCACAGGATCCACGTTGCCTGAAGTCTAGTGTAAAGTTTCCACCATCAGTGATGGTTTGGGGTGCCATGTCATCTGCTGGTGTCGGTCCACTCTGTTTCCTGAGATCCAGGGTCAACGCAGCCGTCTACCAGCAAGTTTTAGAGCACTTCATGCTTCCTGCTGCTGACCTGCTCTATGGAGATGGAGATTTCAAGTTCCAACAGGACTTGGCGCCTGCACACAGCGCAAAATCTACCCGTGCCTGGTTTACGGACCATGGTATTTCTGTTCTAAATTGGCCCGCCAACTCCCCTGACCTTAGCCCCATAGAAAATCTGTGGAGTATTGTGAAAAGGAAGATGCAGAATACCAGACCCAAAAACGCAGAAGAGTTGAAGGCCACTATCAGAGCAACCTGGGCTCTCATAACACCTGAGCAGTGCCAGAAACTCATCGACTCCATGCCACGCCGCATTAACGCAGTCATTGAGGCAAAAGGAGCTCCAACCAAGTATTGAGTATTGTACATGCTCATATTTTTCATCTTCATACTTTTCAGTTGGCCAACATTTCTAAAAATCCCTTTTTTGTATTAGCCTTAAGTAATATTCTAATTTTGTGACACACGGAATTTTGGATTTTCATTTGTTGCCACTTCAAATCATCAAAATTAAATGAAATAAACATTTGAATGCATCAGTCTGTGTGCAATGAATAAATATAATGTACAAGTTACACCTTTTGAATGCAATTACTGAAATAAATCGAGTTTTTCAAAATATTCTAATTTACTGGCTTTTACCTGTATATATATATATATATATATATATATATATATATATATATATATATATATATATATATATATATATATATCCTGAAAATATGCAAACAAAACTGTGTTTAGATAATTGATACTTCAAACTTGCATAAATAAATATTAAGGAATATAACATAACTTGGCTTCTGAGAGCTTCAAAATGTAATGAATAAAATGCTAAAGTTGTTGATAAACAAGCAATTATTTTAATAATTAAATATGGTCATTTTAAATGAATTATTATGATAATTTAAAATCAATTATTTCAAATATGTTTATTTTAATTCTATGGCTGGATGTAATAAGGAGTCAGAAAAAATACAAATAAAAATACAATTAATTTTGATGTTTTTAGCAAAATATAGTAAAAATGTATTTAGTTTTTTTGTTGTTTTTTTTAATTAATAAATATATTTATTTTTAGGTAAGATAAACATAATAATACAATTTGTCTCTAGTCTGGATGATTTAGTTCTTGTCACCCTGTTGTCCTCCCGTCGTGAAAAAAGGCTGTCCTCACTCAGGTCCGCATGGAGCTGGAGGGGGCGTGGCCTCCAGCTCCGGCTGAAAATCGGGAGAATATTTGTCCCGGGCGGTTTTCGGGAGAGGCGCTGAATTTCGGGAGTCTCCCGGAAAATTCGGGAGGGTTGGCAAGTATGGCTGGTGTCGACATAAGCGGTTAAAGCCAAAACTAACCATTTCTTGCAGCATATTTACTTGTCCACAGATATTTATAAATAAAAAAAAATCAATTACCTTTTACCGCCCGAGGAGCTGCTGGAGGAGGTAGTTCGACTTCGACTCTCCGCCGCCGCCTCCCTCCTGACCAGCGTGAGGCGCTCGGTGGACATGCTCTTCCTGTGGGCGGGGACACACACACGAGACGTCATACGGCGGCCGCTGGCGTTCGCTGTCCGCGTTCACAGAGAGCACCTTTTGATGGACTGCAAGACGTCCTTCTTTGGCGAGGAGGGGGAGGACAGGAGGCGCTTGTGTTGCACGTAGCCGTTGCTCATCGGCCTGGAGGGAAGAGCCTGCAGCAGCTGGCGCACTGGCGGCGAACACGCGAGCATGAGCGCCAAGACGCCATGGAGCTGACACACTAATTACAATCAAGTAGTGATGGGTTGATGAGGCGTCATGAAGCGTTTCGACACATTGCAAAACTGTATTGATACTGTGTCGATACTGTGTCACTAAATACTGACATCTGCTGGACATTAAAAATCCCTACAGGCAACCTATGGACCGACTCAACTGACACTGATTTGATGCCCTAGTACAGGGGTCACCAACCTTTTTGAAACCAAAAACTACTTCTTGGGTACTGATTAATGCGAAGGGCTACCAGTTTGATACACACTTAAATAAATAAATATATTGTCATTTGTAAGTTACACGTAAGTGTGATTTAAACAAGAATAGCTAAATAAATAAATTTATATATATAAAAAAATGGGTATTTCTGTCTGTCATTCCGTCGTACATTTTTTTTTTCCTTTTACGGAAGGTTTTTTGTAGAGAATAAATGATGAAAAAAACACTTAATTGAACGGTTTAAAAGAGGAGAAAACACGAAAAAAATTAAAATAACATTTTGAAACATAGTTTATCTTCAATTTCGACTCTTTAAAATTCAAAATTCAACCGACAAAAAAGAAGAGAAAAACTAGCTAATTTGAATCTTTTTGAAAAAATAAAAAAAATAATTTATGGAACATCATTAGTAATTTTTCCTGATTAAGATACATTTTAGAATTTTGATGACATGTTTTAAATTGGTTAAAATCCAATCTGCACTTTGTTAGAATATTTAACAAATTGGACCAAGCTATATTTCTAACAAAGACAAATCAGTATTTCTTCTAGATTTTCCAGAACAAGAATTTCAAAATACCGTATTTTCCGCACTATTAGCCGCACCTATAAACCACAAATTTACTCAAAAGCTGACAGTGCGCCTTTTAACCCGGTGCGCTTTATATATGGATAAATATTAAGATTCATTTTCATAAAGTTTCGATCTCGCAACTTCGGTAAACAGCCGCCATCTTTTTTCCCGGTAGAACAGGAAGCGCTTCTTCTTCTACGCAAGCAACCGCCAAGGTAAGCACCCGCCCCCATAGAACAGGAAGCGCTTCTTCTTCTACTGTAAGCAACCACCCGCCCGCGTAGAAGAAGAAAAAGCGCGCGGATATCACCGTACGTTTCATTTCCTTTGTGTGTTTACATCTGTAAAGACCACAAAATGGCTCCTACTAAGCGTCAGGGATCCGGTTCATGAAAAGACGCAATCTCTCCATCCACACACGGATTACTATTTCACAGCAACTGATATTCCTGTGAAACGCACTGTGGATACAACGGGAGCACGTACGGTGAATATTCGCACCACAGGGAATGAGAAGTCATCCTTCACTGTGGTTCTAGCTTGCCATGCTAATGGCCAGAAACTTCCACCCATGGTGATATTCAAAAGGAAGACCTTGCCAAAAGAGACCTTTCCAGCCGGCGTCATCATAAAAGCTAACTCGAAGGGATGGATGAAGAAAAGATGAGCGAGTGGTTAAGGTAAGTTTAAGTTTACGCGAAGAGGCCGGGTGGCTTTTTTCACGCAGCTCTGTCCATGTTGATATACGTATGTTTGTGATTGCACATTTGCGTACATTTTGGGAGTGAACAGAGTTGTTAGAACGCTGGTTTTTAATATATTATTAAAGTTTGACTGACCTATCTGACTGTTTTTTTGACATTCCTTTAGCGCAGTTAGATGCGGCTTACAACACCGGGCGGCTTATAGGTGGACAAAGTTTTGAAATGTGCCGTTCATTGAAGGCGCGGCTTATAACCCAGGGCGCCTTATGGTGCGGAAAATACGGTACTTTGAAATAACATTTAAATTTGATTCTACAGATTTTCTAGATTTGCCAGAATAATTTTTTTGAATTTTAATCATAGTAAGTTTGAAGAAATATTTCACAAATATTCTTCGTCGAAAAAACAGAAGCTAAAATATTTATTATTCTTTACAATAAAAAATTAAATAAATTTACTTGAACATTGATTTAAATTGTCAGGAAAGAAGAGGAAGAAATTTAAAAGGTAAAAAGGTATATTTGTTTAAAAATCCTAAAATCATTTTTAAGGTTGTATTTTTTCTCTAAAATTGTATTTCTAAAAGTAATAAGAAGCAAAGTAAAAAAATAAATGAATTTAATTAAACAAGTGAAGACCCATCCATCCATCCATTTTCTACCGCTTATTCCAAGTGAAGACCAAGTCTTTAAAATATTTTCTTGGATTTTCAAATTCTATTTGAGTTTTGTCTCTTTTAGAATTAAAAAATGTCGAGCAAAGCGAGACCAGCTTGCTAGTAAATAAATACCATTTAAAAAATAGAGGCAGCTCACTGGTAAGTGCTGCTCTTTGAGCTATTTTTAGAACAGGCCAGCGGGCGACTGATCTGGTCCTTACGGGCTACCTGGTGACCGCGGGCACCGCGTTGGTGACCCCTGCCCTAGTATATACAATAATATAAACCAAGTCATTGTATTTCATTTAGGATTATTTCATATCTTCATTTAAATAAAAATATATTTGTATCTTTTTTAGATACAGTCAATAAATAATGTGAACATGTATCATAACATGGACATCTAAGAGAACGTGTTGTGGATGATTGTGGACTGGGAATTTTTTTAATTTTATTTTTTTACACATTTTTATATATATATAAAAAAAAAAAGTTTTTCCGACGTATTACATTTTAGACGATTTCTCTTCTTAGTTATTATTTCTCCGGCTGTAGAAAAGACACGCTCACAGGGCACAGAGGAGGCAACACAGTTGGCGTATCGGTCACGTGACCAAAACAGCTCATGATCGGTCACGTGACTTTCTAAAAGCGGTACGCGCACCGACACAGGGTTTTGCTCTATGAGCTCGACGCATGCGCCGATGCATCGGTGTTGCCGGACCCATCACTACAATCAAGCGGTCAGTCCATTTCCTGCTCACCTTTGGTGGGCGGGGCCACACTCGCCCCTCCCAGAGACCTCCTCCCAGCGGCGTGAGCGCCCCCCGGCTGCAAGGCCGGGGGGCGCTCCTCGCAGTGGCCCAGGCGTCGCAGCGCGTCTGCCAGGGCCGACTTCAGCAGCTGGATCTCGTCCTCCTGCAGCTGCAGCCTCTGCTCCAGGTGGGACACGCGGTCCTCCATGTCCATGTTGCTGCCCGCCGACACCGTGTCGTCTGGAACACACCTTGGGCTGATTAGCGCTGGCAACATTTCACCCAGCAATTCAGATAATGTTTGGAGGAGCTTTCGGTGGAACAACAAATTACCTCACTTCTCCCCCCCAGCCCCCACCCTACAAGCATACTTGCCAACCTTGAGACCTCCGATTTCGGGAGGTGGGGGGTGGGGGCGTGGTTAAGATATATATATATATAAGAAATACTTGACTTTCAGTGAATTCTAGCTATATATATATATATATATATATATATATATATATATATATATATATATATATATATATATATATATATGTATATATTAGAGATGCGCGGATAGGCAATTATTTCATCCGCAACCGCATCAGAAAGTCGTCAACCATCCGCCATCCACCCGATGTAACATTTGATCAGAACCGCACCCGCCCGCACCCGCCCGTTGTTATATATCTAATATAGACGATGCAAGGCATTAGTGAGGTTATAAAGCTTTTGCCTGTTAAAGAAAGGAGACTGATCCAATGCAGCACAGACATTCGCGTGCCACGCTGTCACGACCCAGACGCACACCAGTGCGCAATCATATGGGAGCCGCGCTGAGCGCACCTCCAAGCGCGTCTCGCTGCCGGCGACGGCCGGGTATGGGCCCGACGCTCCAGCGCCATCCATTTTCAGGGCTAGTTGATTCGGCAGGTGGGTTGTTACACACTCCTTAGCGGGTTCCGACGTCCATGGCCACCGTCCTGCTGTCTATATCAACCAGGGTGAGCCCCACCCCTTTCGTGAGCGCACTGCGCGCGGAGTGACCCCTGTTACGCGCCCCCGGCAACAGGGGTGGCGGGCAGGTAAGCTGCGCGGGCGGAGCGCGCGGAGTGACCCCTGTTACGAGCCCCCGGCCACGGGGGTGGCGGGCACGTAAGCTGCTTACCTGCTGCGCGTGACGCCGGCCGCGGCGAAGGCGGACGAGGCGGGGTGTCGGTGCGGTGGGCGCGGTGGTGACCCTGGACGTGCGTTGGGCCCTTCTCGCGGATCGCCTCAGCTACGGCTCCCGGTGGGGCCCTCTCGGGGGAAGGGGCCTCGGTCCCGGACCCCGGCGAGGCGTCCCTTCTCCGCTCCGTAAAAGTGTCCATCTCTTCTTTTTTTTTTCTTCTGTTGTGGCATATGCAGCAGGTGCCTGCTCGTTTTTCGTATGTGGGTAACAACATTTAACTATGTATATATATTTCCCAATTGGTTTAACTATTGGTTTAATCTAATTCTTTTTTATTTCAACCGCCCGACCCGACCCGCGGATAAAATCTAATTTTTTTTTATTTCATCCGCCCGATCCGCGGATAATCCGCGGACTCCGCGGTTGTGCCCGCAAACCGCGCATCTCTAGTATATATATATATATATATATATATATATATATATATATATATATATATGTATATATATATATATATATATATATATATATATATATATATATATGTATATATATATATATATAAAATAAATACTTGAATTTCAGTGTTCATTTACAAACTACAACTCACAAACACTTTAGAGTTAGGCTCCACCATCAGAATGTGTACTTAAACTTATAAAGATCACATGGATATTATTCAGTGAGTTGATTCACCAAAACTAACCTGTTATACAGGAGGAAAAAGCACACAGGACGTTTCAATTGTTCACAGACTGGTCGCGCTCATCAGAATGACAAGACACTTCCGGTCTGCAGGCGATAGCATTCAATTGGGAAGAAACGCCCTACTGCCCCCTACTGACCAATGTGAATACTGATAAATGTGTAATGACAGCTCCAAAAACGAATTCAAACCACAAAATAAATAAATCAACACAAAAATGTGACACATTATGGGTGGGTCACATATGCATGTACAGTAGATGGCAGTATTGTCCTGTTTAAAAGTGTCACAACATTGCTGTTTACGGCGGACGAACTGCTTTACGGTAGACACTGTTGTTGTGTGTTGTCAACACGTCACTCAGGTCCGCCTGAATTTCGGGAGTTTTTCGGGAGAAAATTTGTCCCGGGAGGTTTTTCGGGAGAGGCGCTGAATTTCGGGAGTCTCCGGGAAAATCCGGGAGGGTTGGCAAGTATGTCCTACAAGTGTCCCAATACTTTTGTTTATGCAGGACAGGAGAGGTGTTAAGTTTCTGCAAGCGGGAACGAAGAGGTCGGAGGAAACGCCACCACGTTGAATAATTCAGAGTTTGTGCGTGGAACAAACACTAAAAGCGACTCTTTTGTCCTTCAAAGGAGAAAAAACACGGAAAGGAATATATATACAGTCGTGGTCAAAAGTGTACATACCCTTGTAAAGAACATCATGTCATGGCTGTCTGGAGTTTACAATCATTTCTTATTTTTTTGTGATGTAGTGATTGGAGCACATACTTGTTGGTCACAAAAAACATTCATGAAGTTTGCTTCTTTTATGAATTTATTATGAGTCTACTGAAAATGTGAGGGTCAAAAGTATACATACAGCAATGTTCATATTTGCTTACATGTCCCTTGGCAAGTTTACCTGCAATAAGGCGCTTTTGGTAGCCATCCACAAGCTTCTGCTTGACCACTTGACCACTCCTCTTGACAAAATTGGTGCAGTTCAGCTAAATGTGTTGCTTTTCTGACATGGACTTGTTTCTTCAGCGTTGTCCACACATTTTAGTCAGGACTTTGGGAAGGTAATTCTAAAACCTTAATTCTAGCCTCCAGCGGATTGCATCAGGCGCTGGAAGGAGCATTTCAGCGAGCTCCTCAACCATCCCCCTGCCCCGGAAAACCCCACCCCTACCACCCACACCACCACAATCCCGGACTGCTCCACCGCCCCTGTCTCTCCAGCTGAAGTCAGAGCAGCCCTAACGAAACTCAAGAATGGAAAAGCCCCTGGCTTATGTACCATCACAGCAGAGATGCTGAAGGCCGGAGGAGACAACATCATCCTCTGGCTCACACAGATCATCAACCATGTGTGGGTCTCTGAGTCGCTGCCTGATGACTGGAGGCGGGGCATTATACTACCATTTTGGAAGCATAAGGGAGACCAGCTGACCTGCAGCAACCATAGAGGGATCACACTCCTCTCCATCCCCGGTAAACTCTTTACCCGCATATTACTCACCCGAGCTCTACCTGCAACCAGAAGCAGACGCCGCCAAGAACAGGCCGGCTTCATGCCCAATCGTTCCACCACGGATCACATCTCTGCCATCCGGCTCTTAATAGAAAAGGCCCGGGAGTTCAGAAAGGACCGGCACCTCTACATTGCCTTCGTTGACCTTATGGCTGCCTTCGACACTGTGGACCACGGGTCCCTCTGGAACATCCTGAAGTCCCTCGGAGTCCCAACTAAAATCACCACACTCTTTCAGCAGTTGTATCAGGGTGCAGAAAGCTGTGTGCGTGTGAGCTGTAAAGACTCTGAGTGGTTCCCCATCAACAGCGGGGTCAGGCAAGGCTGTGTTGCCGCACCAGAACTATTTAACTGTGTCATCGACCACCTGATGTCCAGAGTCTGTGTGCGAGTCCCCGGGGTGTCACTTGGAAACTACACCCTAAAGGACCTCGAATACGCCGATGACACCACCCTGTTCAGTGAGACCACTGACCAGCTCAGGGAGGCCCTCGGTGTGTTTGATGAGGAGACCAAACAGCTCGGCCTGAAAATCAGCTGGTCCAAAACCGAACTCATGCATATCGGCGATGGACCAGACCCACCACCCTTCTTATTTGAGGATACCCCTGTCCACTTTGTCCCTACCTTCAGATACCTCGGCTCGACAGTCACCAACACCGGCGACCTCAAATGAGAGGTGGACCGCCGTCGCGCCCTTGCAGCCTCCGTCATGCAGTCCTTGTGGAGACCGTTGTGGCGACACCGGCACATATCTCGGGACACCAAGTTGAGGGTCTACAATTCCTCTGTCATCTCTGTCCTTCTTTACGGCTCGGAAACATGGCCGCTGAATAACATCCTGGCGGCCAGGCTAGATGGCTTTGATTCCAGAGCCCTCAGGAGGATAGAAGGCATCACGTGGAGCCAGCATGTCACCAACAAGACCCTAAGAGAGCTAACCCAACAGCTCCCAGCCTCTCGCCTCGCAGCAATGCGGCGAGTGCGCTGGTATGGCCATGTCATCCGCCTGCCGGGGGAACACCCCACGCGCAAAATCCTGGACTTCAACCCGCAACGAGCTGGCTGGAGACGCCCTAGAGGCGCCCCCAGCACTCGCTGGCTGGATGTATTAGCCCAGGACCTTAAGGCCTGCAATGTGACTATGGCACAAGCTCAACACCTTGCCCACAACAGACCCAGATGGAGAGACCTGGTTGCTATGGTCGGCTCTACGCGCCCTGAAGTGCAAGAGGACTAAGTAAGTAAGTAATTCTAGCCTGATTTAGCCATTCCTTTACCACTTTTGACATGTGTTTGGGGTCATTGTCCTGTTGGAACACCCAACTGCGCCCAAGACCCAACCTCCGGGCTGATGATTTTAGCTTGTCCTGAACAATTTGGAGGTAATCCTCCTTTTTCATTGTCCCATTTACTCTCTGTAAAGCAGCAGTTCCACTGGCAGCAAAACAGGACCAGAGCATATTACTACCACCACCATGCTTGACGGTACACTCTTAGAAATAAAAGTGCTAAGTAGAACCATATAAGGTTCTTCGGCTCGTCCTCATAGGAGAACCCTTTTTGGCTCCAGGTAGAACCTTTTTATAAAGGTTCCACCTGGAACCCTTTTGGAGGGTTCTACCTAGAACTGTGTGTGTAAGGTTCCACCCAGAACCCCCCATGAGAGGTTCTACAAAGAACCCACGCAGGGAGTTCCACTAAGAACCCTTTTGTATTTCAAGGGTTTCATCTAGAACCCACACAGGGAGTTCCACTAAGAACCCTTTCGTATTTCAAGGGTTTCATCTAGAACCCACACAGGGAGTTCCACTAAGAACCCTTTTGTATTTCAAGACTTTCAACTAGAACCCACGCAGGGAGTTCCACTAAGAACCCTTTCGTATTTCAAGGGTTTCATCTAGAACCCACACAGGGAGTTCCACTAAGAACCCTTTCGTTTGTCAAGGGTTTCATCTAGAACCCATGCAGGGAGTTCCACTAAGAACCCTTTCAGGTTTCAAGGGTTTCATCTAGAACCCACACAGGGAGTTCCACAAAGAACTCTTTCATGTTTCAAGGGTTTCATCTAGACCTGACACAGGGGGTTCTAAAAACATCCCTTTTCAAAGGTTTTCACCGATAACCGTCTTGTCTTCTGAGGGTTCTATAAAGAACCATATTGTATTCTACAGATCAGTTTAGTTTATATTATATTGTGGTCATTTATCATGTTGACATTGAACAAACATTCAAAACATTTTAATGAGAAAAACATTTATTTTAAGATAGGCACCATTATTGGCAAATGTTATCAGGAAGTATGTCCCTGGTGACACAGGATCTTACCCATGCTTTCAACAATCCCTGAAGAACTCTTTCTTCCAAAAACGGTTCTCTGGATCAAAATAGTTCTTACTGGAACCCTTAGTGTTAGTGAGAACCCTTTTAAAACCAATTATTCAGAAAAGGGGTTTTAAAGGGTTCTCTGGATCAAAATGGTTCTTACTGGAACCATTAGCGTTACCAAGAACCCTTGAAAAACCCTTTCTTCGGGAAAGGGTTTTTCAGAAGCAAATGGTTCCAGTTAGAACCTCAGCCCTTGTAGAAGAACCCTTTTACAACCCTTATTTCTAAGAGTGTAGGTATGATGTTCCTGGGATTAAAGGCCTCACCTTTTCTCCTCCAAACATATTGCTGGGTATTGTGGCCAAACAGCTAAATTTTTGTTTCTGACCACAGAACTTTCCTCCAGAAGGTCCATGTGATGTCAGATGAAACAAAAATGGAGCTGTTTGGCCACAATACCCATCAATATGTTTGGAGGAGAAAAGGTGAGGCCTTTAATCCCAGGAACACCATCCCTACCGTTAAGCATAGTGGTGGTAGTATTATACTCTGGGCTCAGCAAGGTTCAGCATTTTTATAAAAAATTTCCACTATATAAAATATATAAACATATGAGATATATATCATATACAAGTATATTAGGGTTGCAGTTACCAATTTTAGTCATTGAGTACAGTAATCTGTCGATTATTGATTTAATTGAGTAATCGTGTAAACCAGGGGTGCTCATTACGTCGATCGCGAGCTACTGGTCGATCTCGGAGGGTGTGTCAGTCGATCACCAGCCAGGCATTAAAAAAATAGTCCTAAAAATGAGCGATCATAAATCTTCACTATGACGTCACTTTCGTCACTTGATTGACATTCACGGCACCCGAGGGTCTTCTGAGATGACGCTGGCTGCTGCCAGCTCATTAAAATTACCGACTGGAAGGCGAGAAACACTTTATTTCAACAGACTCTGGCGCCGTACCTGTCGTCAAAACTCCAAAGACCGACTGCACAGTTGCACAGTTGTGCTAACAAAATAAGAGTCTCAGAAAGCTGGCGCGCACAAGCTAGCAAGCTACGGAGTTTGCCGACAATGTATTTCTTGTAAAGTGTATACAAAGGAGTATGGAAGCTGGACAAATAAGATGCCAAAAACCAACCACTTTCATGTGGTATTAGACAGAAAGGAGGAGTTTTTTTTCTCCTCCATTAAAAAATGTGGACGTTGTCATCACCACTGTCTGATTCCAATCAATGCAAGTCATCAGAATCAGGTAATACACCAACTTATATTCTTGTCTTCATGAAAGAAAGGAATCTATATGTGTTAAACATGCTTGTATTATCTTTAAACACCTTTAACTTGTTAACAATATTAACTATATGTGTTAAACATGCTTGTATTATCTTTAAACACCTTTAAGTGTGACTATAGCTCTGCCTTCAATACAATAATCCCGGACAGACTCTGCAATAAACTGGACACTCTTGGCCTCCCCCCTCTCACAAACGCCTGGATAAGGGACTTCCTAACGGACCGACCCCAGAATGTGAGACTTGGCCCGCACCTCTCATCCTCCCGCACGCTGAGCATCGGCTCCCCACAGGGCTGTGTGCTGAGCCCCCTCCTCTACTGCCTTTACACCCATGACTGCAGTCCGGCCCACAGTGACAACCTTACCGTCAAGTTCGCCGACGATACCACAGTGGTCGGGCTCATCTCCAGGGGTGACGAGGCTGCCTACAGAGAGGAGGTCCTGAAGCTGACGGCCTGGTCTTCGGAGAACAACCTCGCTCTCAACACCAGCAAGACCAGAGAGATCATCGTCGACTTCAGGAGGAGCAGCACCGACCCTGCCCCCCTCTACATCAACGGCGAGCGTGTAGAGAGGGTCCACACCTTCAGGTACCTTGGAGTCCACATCTCTAATGACTTCTCCTGGACAGTCAACACCACATCAATCATCAAGAAGGCTCAGCAGCGGCTACACTTCCTTAGAGTCCTCGGGAAGTACAACCTGAAGCCTGACCTGCTGCTGACCTTCTACCGCTCGTCCATCGAGAGCCTGCTGACCTACTGTATTACGGTATGGTACGGCAGCTGCACTGCAGCAGACAGGGAGAGGCTGCAAAGAGTGGTCAAGACGGCTCAGAAGATCATCGGCCGCCCTCTCCCCTCTCTGACGGACATCTACACCTCCCGCTGCCTCAACAGAGCCAGTGCCATCATCAAGGACAGCACCCACCCTGGCTCTGACCTGTTCCACCTGCTGCCCTCTGGGAAGCGCTACAGGTGCATTAAAACCAAAACAAACAGGCTAAAGAACAGCTTCTTCCCCAGGGCCATAACCATCCTGAACGGACTGCCCCATTGTCCCTCATAACTGCCTTCTCTTCGGTGCAATAACCCATTCCACCAACCACCCTGTTTTTGTTTTGTTTTTTTCATGTATATATTCATTTCACACCATATTCATTGCACTTCTACATTTTTTAAATTTTTATATATTTGCACATTGTTTTTCTAGCATGCACACATCGCACTGTATGGAATGGCCTCAATCTCGTTACCTTGCGTAATGACAATAAAGCTGATTCTGATTCTGATTCTTAAGTTGTTAACAATATTAACTATATGTATTAAACATTCTTGTATTATCATTAAACACCTTTAATTTTTTAACAATATTAACTGTGTTAAACATGCTTGCATTATCTTTAAACACCTTTAACTTGTTAACAATATTAACTATATTTATTAAACATACTTGTATTATCATTAAACACCTTAAATTTTTTAACAATATTAACTATATGTGTTAAACATGCTTGCATTATCATTAAACACCTTTAACTTGTTAACAAAAACATATGTTTCATAAATAAGTAAATATAAATGATATATATGAATGAGGTAGATCCCCACGACTTGATCAATTGAAAAGTAGCTCGCCTGCAGAAAAAGTGTGAGCACCCCTGGTGTAAACCATTTTTTTTTTTCTAATAAATGATCATCAACATTGAAATTGGACTGCTGACATGCGTGCATTAATAGAGATAAAAAATTATTACAAAGCTCCGCTGTTTGCAGCCACACAGATCACACCACGGCTCTCGTGTGCGCCCCCTATTGCAGTGAACGTGCAGAAACGACGTCGGCAAATTTAAAGTTCCTGGATTTTATCTACTTCTATTAGTTACACTCATTAAACATCAAATCAAAGCAACAGGATATAAATCGAAGATTTTTTAGAAGCAAATCAATAATTGTTGCGGCCCTAAAATATATTAAATATAATTTTAAAATACCGTATTTTCCGCACTATAAGGCGCACCTAAAAACCACAAATTTTCTCAAAAGCTGACAGTGTGCCTTATAACCCGGTGCGCTTAATATATGGATTAATATTAAGATTCATTTTCATAAAGTTTCGGTCTCGTAACTACGGTAAACAGCCGCCATCTTTTTTCCCGGTAGAACAGGAAGCGCTTCTTCTTCTACGCAAGCAACCGCCAAGGTAAGCACCCGCCCCCATAGAACAGGAAGCGCTTCTTCTTCTACTGTAAGCAACCACCCGCCCGCGTAGAAGAAGAAAAAGCGCGCGGATATCACCGTACGTTTCATTTCCTTTGTGTGTTTACATCTGTAAAGACCACAAAATGGCTCCTACTAAGCGACAGGGATCCGGTTCATGAAAAGACGCAATCTCTCCATCCGCACACGGATTACTATTTCACAGCAACTGATATTCCTGTGAACCGCACTGTGGATACAACGGGAGCACGTACGGTGAATATTCGCACCACAGGGAATGAGAAGTCATCCTTCACTGTGGTTCTAGCTTGCCATGCTAATGGCCAGAAACTTCCACCCATGGTGATATTCAAAGGGAAGACCTTGCCAAAAGAGACCTTTCCAGCCGGCGTCATCATAAAAGCTAACTCGAAGGGATGGATGAAGAAAAGATGAGCGAGTGGTTAAGGTAAGTTTAAGTTTACGCGAAGAGGCCGGGTGGCTTTTTTCACGCAGCTCCGTCCATGTTGATATACGACTCCATGCGCGCCCACATCACGCTGGTTTTTAATATATTATTAAAGTTTGACTGACCTATTTGACTGTTTTTTTGACATTCCTTTAGCGCAGTTAGATGCGGCTTACAACACGGGGCGGCTTATAGGTGGACAAAGTTTTGAAATATGCCGTTCATTGAAGGCGCGGCTTATAACCCAGGGCGCCTTATGGTGCGGAAAATACGGTATATGTAATATATGTATGTAAAATACATACAATTATAAAAGTAGCTTGTACTCATTCTTAAATTTGGAAACTGTTATTTAAAATGGAAATAAAAGGTCCAACCCAAAAAAATGTTATGTCTTCAGCCAGCCTTCATACGTCCTGCTTTATCATCCAACATGATGACATCAGCAGTGAAAAGGAGGATTAATGAGGCAAACAATTTATTTCTAATCACAACGTGACACAGGTAGAACATAACACTGCAGCATGGCTCGGAATTATTCTACTAACATTATTCCTAACCACTCACATTTCACATGAAACTTGTTAGGAACGATTACAACTAACCGTATCGTCGTATCACATCTTGCAGTGAAATGAGACAGGAAGCAGTGTTATTATTTCCATAACGACGTGGCGATAAGAAGATGAACAATGAGGCAGCAGTTCAGCGTTCTCACTTCCCTGAGCGCTGCATACAGAAAAACTAAAGGATGCAGGGACTAATTTGATACAATTTGTACATTAAGTATGCTGAAATGAATCTAATGTAGGGCAATGTTTGCTAAGACAGGGATGTCCAAACTTTTTCACTAGGTGGCTACAATAAATTGGCCAGGGGCCAAACGCAGACTGCATGTAAAGTAACAATATAAACAGTTATAAATATACAGGTACATACATATATAGATGGATACGTTTTTGATCCCGAGGGAAATTCAAGTACAACATAGTATTTATTTGCACATTGTTCAACATTTATACATACATATATACACACAAACACACACACACAAGTATATATATA
>NC_084564.2:2607500-2710000 GCF_033978685.3 Nerophis lumbriciformis
ACGATGAGAATGACGAAGGTGGGGCTTCACTTTGGCCTACCTGCCATCATGCTCGCCTGCACCTGTCAATCAAACGGTCAGTCCGCAGAACAAGAGTCAAGAGAGGCGGCTCGTCCACTCAGCACAACCCCCCCCCCCCCGGCCCCGCCCTGGTCACTCTCTCTCTCTCTCGACCCTTCCTCAGGCTTCCCCTCCATCGACCACGGCCACTTTCACCCTTTCCCCCACTCTTCCACTACTCCTTTAAGTCCCGCCTCCTCCTCTGTTTCCTTAACTACAGCAGGGAGGATGGAGGCAGCATCAGCAGCAGCAGCAGTGCACCCAGGCGCCACCAGGGGGCAGGGCTGCACTCCAACATGAATGACAGGTCATTTAGCACAAACTTCTTAACTGCCCCCTTAGAGCGAATTGTGTTTACAAATTGCCGTCATACCACGCCCACATCTTATGGCGTAGGAAAATTTGTTTGAAATGTATCATCGCCTGTATGTGCTGTATCCATACTTGCCAACCTTGAGACCTCCGATTTCGGGAGGTGGGGGGTGGGGGGCGTGGTCGGGGTGGCTGGGGGCGTGGCTAAGAGGGGAGGAGTATATTTACAGCTAGAATTCACCAAGTCAAGTATTTCATATATATATATATATATATCTTCCAAAAGCGCATTGGTGAGGTCACACACTGATGTTGGTTGAGAAGGCCTGGCTCGCAGTCTCCATTCTAATTCATCCCAAAGGTGTCCTATCGGGTTCAGGTCAGGACTCTGTGCAGGCCAGTCAAGTTCATCCACATCCATGTCTTTATGGACCTTGCTTTGTGCACTGGTGCACAGTTATGTTGGAAGAGGAAGGGGCCCGCTCCAAACTGTTCCCACAAGGTTGGGAGCATGGAATTGTCCAAAATATTTTGGTGTCCTGGAGCATTCAAAGTTCATTTCACTGGAACTAAGGGGCCAAGCCCAACTCCTGAAAAACAACCCCACACCATAATTCCTCCTCCACCAAATTTCACACTCGGCACAATGCAGCCCGAAATGTACCGTTCTCCTGGCAACCTCCAAACCCAGATTCGTCCATCAGATTGCCAGATGGAAAAGCTTGATTCATCACTCCAGAGAACGCATCTCCACTGCTCTAAAGTCCAGTGGTGACGTGCCTTACACCAGTGATTTTCAACCACTGTGCCGCGGCACACTAGTGTGCCGTGGGAGATTATCTAATGTCACCTATTTGGGGTAAAAAAAATTGTTTTGCAAACCAGTAAAGTCTGCAAATGATGTGTTGTTGTTGAGTGTCGGTGCTGTCTAGAGCTTGGCAGAGTAACCCTGTAATACTCTTCCATATCAGTAGGTGGCAGCAGGTAGCTAATTGCTTTGTAGATGTCGGAAACAGCGGGAGGCAGTGTGCAGGTAAAAAGGTTTCTAATGCTTAAACCAAAAATAAACAAAAGGTGAATGCCCCTAAGAAAGGGCATTGGAGCTTAAAGAAGGCTATGCAGAACGAGACTAAAACTGAACTGGCTACAAAGTAAACAAAAACAGAATGCTGGACGACAGCAAAGACTTACTGCGGAGCAAAGATGGCGTCCGCAATGTACATCCGAACGTGACATGACAATCAACAATGTCCACGCAAAGAAGGACAAAAACAACTGAAATATTCTTGATTGCTAAAACAAAGTAGATACAGGAAATATCGCTCAAAGGAAGACATGAAACTGCTACAGGAAAATACCAAAAAAAGAGAAAAAGCCACCAAAATTGGAGCGCAAGACAAGAACTAAAACACTACACACCATACTTGCCAACCCTCCCGGATTTTCCGGGAGACTCCCGAAATTCAGCGCCTCTCCCGAAAACCTCCCGGGACAAATTATCTCCCGAAAATCTCCCGAAATTCAGGCGCTTTCCCACAATATAAACGGTGTGCCTGCCCAATGACGTTATAACTGTAGAATGATCAAGGGTGAGTTCTTGGTTCCTTATGTGGGTTTATTGTTAGGCAGTTTCATTAACGTCCTCCCAGCGCGGTAACAACACACAACAACAGCAGTCCCGTTTTGGTCTGCCGTAAACAGCAATGTTGTGACACTCTTTAACAGGACAATACTGCCATCTAGTGCATTTGATGAAAGCACTTTTGTGCGTGCCACACAGCAATGCATCATCAGAGAGGGTGTTCAGCATGGTTAGAAAAATAGTGACAGAGAATAGAACAAGGATGGACAATTCAACTCTTAACTCAACAAGTATATGTGTACATAAATGAACACTGAAATTCAAGTATTTCTTTTATATATATATATATATATATATATATATATATATATATATATATATATATATATATATATATATATATAAATATATATATATATACATATATATATTTATATATATATATATATATATATATATATATAAATATATATATATATATATATATATATACACATGCATATATATATATATATATATATATATATATATATACATATATATATATATATATATATACATACAATAAAAGAAATATATATTTATAGCTAGAATTCACTGAAAGTCAAGTATTTCTTATATATATATATATATATATATATATGAAATACTTGACTTGGTGAATTGTAGCTGTAAATATACTCCTCCCCTCTTAGCCACGCCCCCAAACACGCCCCTCTCCCACCTCCCGAAATCGGAGGTCTCAAGGTTGGCAAGTATGCTACACACAGGAAAACAGCAAAAAATTAGGAATCATTACAAATAAGAATCGCAAGTCATTCAAAACTCGATTTTTTTCGACACCCTTACAATTTCATATCATTTATATCGTCTATATCGCGCAATTATATATGTCATAAATAGGCTCCAGCACCCCCCCGCGACTTTGAAAGGGACAAGCGGTAGAAAATGGATGGATACACACAAGATTATTTGGGCCTTAACAATTTAATTCAAATACTTCCAACAACAACTCCAGGAAAAAAAAAACAGCGATGTCAATCAACAAGTGAAGTTTTTTTTCAAATACTATTACAATGAAATATGATTAATACCATTTGCAGGCTCGTGCGTCGTGTCACGTGACGTCACTGGCTACAAATTTGACATCCGAATCAACATAAATTAAAGCTGCAAGCAGCATTGGTCGGGCCCGCATATTTGGCAGGTGCTAGTCCTAAGCGTCCCAATACTTTTGTTCAGTTTTCGTCATAAGTGTCCCAATACTTTTGTCTACTTTTAGTCCGAATTGTCCCAATACTTTTGTGTAGTGTACCTACCTTGTCTGCATTGTGTGGGCACGCTGGTGCTTCCTGCTTTTAAGCAGCCTTCTTGAAAAAACAGCAGCATCAGCGCAGCGGTTCTTTGAAGGGTCATAAAATCAAAACCGGAGCCGGTATTAAAACTCTTTCGATAACTTTTAATCAAAAGGGTTCAATCTCTCTCCTGTGTTAGTTTGAAGCCGAAACAACAAACACGCTCAGAGGAGATAATGTTTGAAGAAAGGTGACCGGTTTTTACAAAAATGTTGTGTTGAAGGGGGAATAGCAAGCTTCTTGTAGATTTTTGCTGGGGGTTGTCAATTTATGAAATGTAGGTCTAAGTGAGACCTACATTGAGGTTTTTGTTTCATGTCTCTTCGACCTTCCCAGTGGAAGTTACAGGCAGTTTTGTCATTTTTTTCTTCCGAGGAGCAGTTTTTTCTGCGTTTTATTCAAAAATTGCGGTAGAGCGCAATTTTGAGATTTGGGGTTAGGTTTTTTTATTAGATGGCAATTTTTGCCAGTCCTGATGTGTGTGTTCAGTTCGGTGAGTTTTGAAGCATGTGAAGGGGGTCAAATTACAGCTCAAAGAGGCAAAAGTGACTGTTTTTAGTACTTTTTTGTCTTGAAGGGGGAATGGCCAACTTCCTGTTGATTTTTGCCCGAGAATATACTATTATGAAATCTAGGTCTAAGTCAGACCTACATAGACGTTTTTGTTTCATGTCTCTCCGACCTTCCTAGTGGGAGTTACAGGCAGTCTAGTTTTTTTTTCTTAGGGGGCGCTAGAGCGCAATTTTGAGTTTTGGGGTTTGGTTTTTTGATAAAAAGTTTTGCCGTGTATTACTGATGTGTGTGTAAAATTTGGTGAGTTTTGAAGCATGTTAAGGGGGTCAAATTACAGCGCAAAGTTGCGGAAGAATAATAATTATTAAAGCTGCAAGCAGCGTTGGTCGGGCCCGCGTATTTGGCAGGTGCTAGTCCTAAGTGTCCCAATACTTTTGTTCAGTTTTCGGCATAAGTGTCCCAATACTTTTGTCTACTTTTAGTCTGAAGTGTCCCAAGACTTTTGTGTAGTGTACCTACCTTGTCTGCATTGTGTGGGCACGTTGGTGCTTCCTGCTTTTAAGCAGCCATCTTAAAAAAACATCAGCGCAGCAGCATCAGCGCAGCGGTTCTTTGAAGGGTCATAAAATCAAAACCGGAGCACTTATTAAAACTCTTTCGATAACTTTTATTTAGAAGGGTTCAATCACTCTCCTGTGTTATTTTGAAGCCGAAACGACAAACGCGCTCAGAGGAGATAATGTTTGAAGAAAGGTGACCGGTTTTTACAAAAATGTTGTTTAGAAGGGGGAATAGCAAACTTCCTGTTGATTTTTGCTGGGGGTTGTCAATTAATAAAATGTAGGTCTAAGTGAGACCTACATAGAGGTTTTTGTTTCATGTCTCTCCGACCTTCCCAGTGGGAGTTACAGGCAGTTTTGTATTTTTTTTCTTCCGAGGAGCAGTTTTTTTCTCCGTTTTATTCAAAAATTGCTGTAGAGCGCAATTTTTGAATTTGGGGTTAGGTTTTTTTATTACATCACAGTTTTTGCCAGTCCTGATGTGTGCATAGAGTTTGGTGAGTTTTGAAGCATGTTAAGGGGTTCAAATTAGAGCTCAAAGAGGCAAAAGTGATTGGTTTTAGTACTTTTTTGTCTTGAAGGGGGAATTGCCAACTTCCTGTTGATGTACAATTATGAAATGTAGGTGTAAGTCAGACCTACATAGAGGTTTTTGTTTCATGTCTCTCCGACCTTCCTAGTGGGAGTTATAGGCAGTCTAGTTTTTTTTTTTTCTAGGGGGCGCTCGAGCGCAATTTTGAGTTTTGTGGTTCGTTTTTTTTAAAAAAAGGCAATTTTCGCAGGTCCTGATGTGTGGGTAAAATATGGTGAGTTTTGAAGCATGTTAAGTGGGTCAAATTACAGTTTCTTGTGGGTGCGGAAGAATAATAAAGAATAATATTAAAGCTGCAAGCAGCGTTGGTCGGGCCCGCGTATTTGGCAGGTGCTAGTCCTAAGTGTCCCAATACTTTTGTTCAGTTTTCGGCATAAGTGTCCCAATACTTTTGTCTACTTTTAGTCTGAAGTGTCCCAAGACTTTTGTCTAGTGTACCTACCTTGTCTGCATTGTGTGGGCACGTTGGTGCTTCCTGCTTTTGAGCAGCCATCTTAAAAAAACAGCACCGCAGGAGCATCAGTGCAGCGGGTCTTTGAAGGGTCATAAAATCAAAACCGGAGCAGGTATCAAAACTCTTTCGCCAACTTTTAATCAGAAGGGTTCAATCTCTCTCCTGTGTTAGTTTGAAGCTGAAACAACAAACGCGCTCAGAGGAGATAATGTTTGAAGAAAGGTGACCGGTTTTTACAAAAATGTTGTTTAGAAGGGGGAATAGCAAACTTCCTGTTGATTTTTGCTGGGGGTTGTCAATTTATGAAATGTAGGTCTAAGTGAGACCTACGGAGAGGATTTTGTTTCATGTCTCTCCGACCTTCCCAGTGGGAGTTACAGGCAGTTTTGTCATTTTTTTCTTGCGAGAAGCAGTTTTTACTGCGTTTTATTAAAAAATTGCGCTAGAGCGCAATTTTGAGATTTGGGGTTAGGTTTTTTACTAGATCGTAATTTTTGCCAGTCCTGATGTGTGCGTTCAGTTTGGTGAGTTTTGAAGCGTGTTAAGGGGGTCAAATTACAGCTCAAAGAGGCAAAAGTGACTGTTTTTAGTACTTTTTTGTCTTGAAGGGGGAATTGCCAACTTCCTGTTGATGTACAATTATGAAAGGTAGGTGTAAGTCAGACCTACATAGAGGTTTTTGTTTCATGTCTCTCCGACCTTCCTAGTGGGAGTTACAGGCAGTCTAGTTTTTTTGTTTCCTAGGGGGCGCTAGAGCGCAATTTTGATTTTTGCAGTTTGGTTTTTTTATTAAAAGACAATTTTCGCAGGTCCTGACGTGTGGGTCAAATATGGTGAGTTTTGAAGCATGTTGAGTGGGTCAAATTAGTGCTCAAAGAGGCGGCGGAAGAATAATAAAGAATAATAATAATAAAGAATAAAACCTTAGAAATTCAATAGGTCCTTATGTCCCATTGCATAAGGACTCCCTGTGGGAGTCCTTTTGCAATGGGCCATTGCGGGCCCTAATAATAATAAAACCTTACAAATACAATAGGTCCTTATGTCCCATTGCATAAGGACTCCCTGTGGGAGTCCTTTTGCAATGGGCTGTGCGGGCCCTAATAAAACCTTACAAATACAATAGGTCCTTATGTCCCATTGCAAAAGGACTCCCTGTGGGAGTCCTTTTGCAATGGGCCGTGCGGGCCCTAATAATATAAAACCTTACAAATACAATAGGTCCTTATGTCCATAAGGACATAAGGACCCTTCGGGAGTCCTTTTGCAATGGGCCATTGCGGGCCCTAATAAAACCTTAGAAATTCAATAGGTCCTTATGTCCTATTGCATAAGGACTCCCTGTGGGAGTCCTTTTGCAATGGGCCGTGCGGGCCCTAATAAAACCTTACAAATACAATAGGTCCTTATGTCCCATTGCATAAGGACTCCCTGTGGGAGTCCTTTTGCAATGGGCCGTGCGGGCCCTAATAAAACCTTACAAATACAATAGGTCCTTATGTCCCATTGCATAAGGACTCCCTGTGGGAGTCCTTTTGCAATGGGCCGTGCGGGCCCTAATAATATAAAACCTTACAAATACAATAGGTCCTTATGTCCATAAGGACATAAGGACCCTTCGGGAGTCCTTTTGCAATGGGCCATTGCGGGCCCTAATAAAGAATAAAACCTTACAAATTCAATAGGTCCTTATGTCCCATTGCTTAAGGACTCCCTTCGGGAGTCCTTTTGCAATGGGCCATGCGGGCCCTAATTAGTCAACATCTGCATTTAAGATGTCCCACTGGGGTGAGTTTTTCCTTGCCCTTATGTGGGCTTTGTACCGAGGATGTCGTTGTGGCTTGTGCAGCCCTTTGAGACACTTGTGATTTAGGGCTATATAAATAAACATTGATTGATTGATTGATTGAAGATCATCAAAAATATGACTTTCGAGGATAATTTACATATGATATAATTGAAGTGGCATTCAGTGAGTATTTATATGTTTCAGGAGACATTTAGTTCCGGTCTCCACAATAATGGTCTGGCAGGTATCTCCATAGAAAATAGGCCCAAGCTGTTTTTAGTGAGACATTTGAGGTGCATGTTGATGTGTCCACTCACCGGTGGTGTTGTTGCAGTACTGCAGCAGCAGGTTGGTGCTGTCGTACAAGCTTCCACACGACGACATCATCCTCTCAGACTCTCTCCTATCCATCCTTGCCTAATTCTTCCTCCCTCCTCCGTCACCCCACTGTTGTCCTCCCCACGCTGACCAACACTTCACCTGCTTGCCCGTCCACGCTCGCCACTTCAAGTTACACCGCCGAGACCAGATACACTTCCGCTCTGCCCTTTCAAAGTACTCCCACTCGATGTACACATAAATGCTCGTAGGCAAAAAAAAAGGCAGCTTGATGCTATCAAATAATGCATTTAAATCGAGACTATTCGAAATAAAATAAAAACCCCGCTTCCATGCACTTGACTTTAAACACTATGAAACCCAATCCATCGATAACAAAAGCACGTACTTTGTTTTGAAAAGCGAGCAATTTTCTTGAGTGCTTCCGCCCACTTGATTAGTCATCCATCTGCCTTCGCGTACAGTTGTTTCCATGGCAACAAGCGTCCAAGTCTGTCCAGACGAGGTAAATAGTGACCATTTTTCTAAAGACACACACCGGAAGTGCTGGGGTCGTCTTTCTCACCTGGTGTGATGGAAAGTCAAGTAAATAAATAATAAATAAATAATGTATTTGTTTATCATTTAAAGTCAAGTCACAGTGAATAATTCATGCCTCACCTGACACACGTGTTTCGGTTTTTAGTAATTGACGCCCGAGTCTCCTGTGACAAAAGTGAGACATTGAAACTACCTTTTAAAGCGTGACGTCACAACGTAAAATTAATTCAACCACATTTCTTTTTTTAATTTTTTTTTAATATATAATAATAATAAGAAAATAAATGACTATTTGGAATTCATAATGGCACTTTAAAGTAATTTAATTTAGATATTGTAGTTTTACTGTTTAATCTCACTAAACGAAGGCTGCATCTCTCCACGGTGACCACTGGGAGACAGCAAAACGTCACAAAACACTTTGTTATCTTCCCAAAATTGCCAACTACCGTCGTATCATCATGTTATCATTACCATTAATTACAAAACCTGTGACAACTCGGACGTTTTATAAGAGAAAACTACAATAAAAATATCAATTGTCGTGAGCCTCACATACGCTATTTCCTGGTATTTTTGCGCATGCGCAAAGTGACGTAGACGCTACTTCCTGGTATGGCTGCGCATGGTGACGTAGTTTGTTTCTTTCACGCTTCCGGTTGTAAAAAAATATATATATATAAAAAAAACGTTCAAACTGAACTGACGTGTCGCTTTGAACTTTCAGTTTCACTTCCACGTCATTAGTGAATAATTTCAAGACCCCTTGGAAGTTACATTTTCCCCCTGGCATTAGTCGAAGAAGCAGGACGTTTTGCTTTCTCAGCGGTAAGTAAGTTTACGTACAGTCTGTAACATTAACACAGGAAATGAGTTCTGGTCAAATAACTCAGACGTACGTTTAAATAACACAGATATAAAAGTAAGTTTCATGGCTGCAAACAGCAGTAAATTATTATTTAGCATGTTATGTTACTTGCTGAAACAAGATGTTCGGCATGTGTGAAATTTTACAAAAAAAAAAAATTGATTTCCATAAAACGAGTGTTATCAGACACGTTTTCTAAATACGATTACAGTGATCCAAGTATCAGTTTCCTGTGATAAATACTAAAAAAGTTATGGACTTTTAAAACCAGTGAAGCATTTACTAATTGTGGTCAACGTCTTCATTTCAAAGACAACTAGGGCTCAATAATTCAGCTGTAAAAATGTCCACAAAGTTTCTTAAGATTTACCCCATTAGCAAAAAAAAAAAAGGTTGGTATCATTGGAAAGCTCGCTTAAAAACAAAGAAACAGACAAAAGAGGTTTTACAGTTACGGTGTATTTTTAATTGATTAAATCTCTCCACTACTTGCTGTACATATCCTACCAAGTCAGACCTACACTGTTTCAATGTCCATTTCTCTGTTCTCAATTGTTGATGACTGATGATAACAACCAAACCTAACCCCCCCCCTCCTCCACACTCCGAATTGTAAATAATGTAAATAATTCAATGTATACACCCTGATGATTATCTTGTGTGATGACTGTATTATGATGATAGTATATATCAGTGATCCTCAACAGGCGGACCGCGGTCCATGTCCGGACCCAGCGACGTGTCCGTCCGGACCCAGCACGAATTATAGTAAAAAAGAAAATAAAAAAAAGTTTTATTATTATAATTATTATAAAAAAATATAATAATTGTATTTATCTGTGAGTTATCGCTAGCGCAAGTCAACGTTCTTTGTTGTTTTTAGTCAAATATCTCCACGTTTCGTTTACATTTCTCGTGTCTCACTCACTCCGTCTCTCTCTCTCTCTCTCTCTCTCTCTCTCTCAGAGAGAGAAAGAGAGAGAGACGGAGTGAGAGCGAGAGAACGCCACTCTGATTGGCTAATTCCGGGGTATGGGTTGTCATCTCTATCACAACGACGCGCTGATAGGCTGTTACCACCTGGGTCATACACATGTGCACAGTGCATATGGAACCTTTCGCTGCAGGCACACAGTTGTCTCGTATCGCTACTTCGCTAACTGTTCACTCGTCAGTCACTGAATGTGAATCAAATCACAATGGCATGCTCCAGGTTGGCTCAGGCTGGTAAAAGAAAGGTGGACAGGGAAAACCGACGTTTCAAGGAAGAATGGACAGAGCAATATGTTTTCATCCTACCTACTGCAAGTACCAGACCAATGTGTCTAATATGCAACAGTACTGTTGCTCTGGTGAAAAGTGAAAATCTGAAACGTCACTATCTGAAAGAGCACCGCGAATTTGAAGAGACATTTCCTCATGATTCAGAGCTAAGAAAAAAAGAAATCATGAGGCTGAAAAAGTCATATGAAACATCAAGCAAGATTTTTGTTAAATCTATGACACAACAACAAATAGCAACAGAGCAGTGACGTGCGGTGAGGTTGATGGCTGGTGAGGCACTGACTTCATCACAGTCAGATTTACAAACATATGAACCCTAAAGAGTATCTTATTCACCATTTGATTGGCAGCAGTTAACGGGTTATGTTTAAAAGCTCATACCAGCATTCTTCCCTGCTTGGCACTCAGCATCAAGGCTTGGAATTGGGGGTTAAATCACCAAAAATTCTTCCCGGGCGCAGCGCCACTGCTGCCCACTGCTCCCCTCACCTCCCAGGGGGTGATCAAGGGATGGGTCAAATGCAGAAGACACATTTTTTCAAAGTTCTTATTTATTTTTGTTTCAAAGAAAATATTTCATGTATTTTATTGGATATTTGTTTTATTTTTGTTAATTTTAAGAAAATGTTAAACTACCTACCTCCTGCTACTATATAAGCTTGACCGATAATAAACGGACCCAGCCTGTTTCAAAAAAACATTTGTGGACCTTCAAGATTTGTACTTGAGGACCCCTGGTATATATGATAGTATATATCTGTATCATGAATAAATTTAAGTGGACCCCGACGTAAACAAGTTGAAAAACTTATTCGGGTGTTACCATTTAGTGGTCAATTGTACGGAATAATGTACTCCACTGTGCAACCTACTAATAAAAGTCTCAATCAATCAATCAAAAGGGTTTTTCAACCGCCAGTGTGCCGTGGGAGATTATGTAATTTCACTTATTTGGGGTAAAAATATTTTTTGCAAACCAGTACTCATAATCTGCAAATAATAGGATAGCATAGGTCTTTATTGTCATTGCACAAGTACAACGAAACTTTGTTTTCAGCACAAACCCGTTGAAGATTCGACAAACAAACAGTGTACAGGGTTACAGAACAGGAATGCTGATGGGCCGCCCTGTAAAAGATGGGGGAAAAGGTAAAATGCTGGGGAAGGATGAGTAAAAAAATACAATCTAGACTGGGCTCCTAAGGGGGCCTAGTCTGGAGTGGGAAAAAACCTCCATAGCAAAGCATATATACATATTACAACATACAACTCCAGATATCTAGCAACAGAGGGAAGGGAGTGCGGGGTCACGGTGGTAGGCCGCAGCTCTCAGGCGCTGACCATCCTTTCATCACCCCTAAGGGATTTGCGTCGAGGGCGTTGGATTGGGTGGGTTGTGTATATATGTATGTCCATCCATCCATCCATCTTCTTCTGCTTATCCGAGGTCGGGTCGCGGGGGCAGCAGCTTAAGCAGGGAAGCCCAGACTTCCCTCTCCCCAGCCACTTCGTCCAGCTCCTCCCGGGGGATCCCGAGGCGTTCCCAGGCCAGCCGGGAGAGATAGTCTTCCCAGCGTGTCCTGGGTCTTCCCCGTGGCCTCCTACCGGTCGGACGTGCCCGAAACACCTTCCTAGGGAGGCGTTCGGGTGGCATCCTGACCAGATGCCCGAACCACCTCATCTGGCTCCTCTCCATGTGGAGGAGCAGCGGCTTTACTTTGAGCTCCCCCCGGATGACAGAGCTTCTCACCCTATCTCTAAGGGAGAGCCCCGCCACTCGGCGGAGGAAACTCATTTCGGCCGCTTGTACCCGTGATCTTGTCCTTTCGGTCATGACCCAAAGCTCATGACCATAGGTGAGGATGGGAACGTAGATCGACCGGTAAATCGAGAGCGTTGCCTTCCGGCTCAGCTCCTTCTTCACCACAACGGATCGATACAGCGTCCGCTTTACTGAAGACGCCGCACCGATCCGCCTGTCGATCTCACGATCCACTCTTCCCCCACTCGTGAACAAGACTCCGAGGTACTTGAACTCCTCCACTTGGGGAAAGATCTCCTCCCCAACCCGGAGATGGCACTCCACCCTTTTCCGGGAGAGAACCATGGACTCGGACTTGGAGGTGCTGATTCCCATCCCAGTCGCTTCACACTCGGCTGCGAACCGATCCAGTGAGAGCTGAAGATCTTGGCCGGAGGAAGCCATCAGGACCACATCATCTGCAAATAGCAGAGACCTAATCCTGCAGCCACCAAACCAGATCCCCTCAACGCCTTGACTGCGCCTAGAAATTCTGTCCATAAAGGTTATGAACAGAATGGGTGACAAAGGGCAGCCTTGGCGGAGTCCAACCCTCACTGGAAACGTGTCCGACTTACTGCCGGCAATGCGGACCAAGCTCTGACACTGATTATACAGGGAGCGAACTGCCACAATAAGACAGTCCGATACCCCATACTCTCTGAGCACTCCCCACAGGACGGTCGAATGCCTTCTCCAAGTCCACAAAACACATGTAGACTGGTTGGGCAAACTCCCATGCACCCTCAAGGACCCTGCTGAGAGTATAGATCTGGTCCACAGTTCCACGACCAGGACGAAAACCACACTGTTCCTCCTGAATCCGAGGTTCAACTATCCGGCGTAGCCTCCTCTCCAGTACACCTGAATAGACCTTACACAAAACAGGACAAGACACCAAAATAGGAGCGCGAGACAAGAACTAAAACTATGCGCACGGGAAAACAGCAAAAAAGTCCAAATAAGTCAGGGTGTGATGTGACAGTACACCAGTGACGTGCGGTGAGGTTGATGGCTGGTGAGGCACTGACTTCATCGCAGTCAGATTTACAAACATATGAACCCTAAAGAGTATCTTATTCACCATTTGACTGGCAGCAGTTAACGGGTTATGTTTAAAAGCTCATACCAGCATTCTTCCCTGCTTGGCACTCAGCATCAAGGCTTGGAATTGGGGGTTAAATCACCAAAAATTATTCCCGGGCGCGGCGCCGCTGCTGCCCACTGCTCCCCTCACCTCCCAGGGGGTGATCAAGGGGATGGGTCAAATGCAGAGGACACATTTCATTACACCTAGTGTGTGTGTGACAATCATTGCTACTTTAACTTAACTTTAACTTTACACATACAAACTGTAGCACACAAAAAAGCACATTTAATAAAAAAAACGTTATTATGGTCTTACCTTTACTTATAAATAAAGTCCATTCGCCGCTGTTGTGCAACTCCTGAACCCCCTGATGGGTGTGTTATATCAACTAAAGCCCTCACTTCAACTTTCCACGTGCAAGATTGAATCTATTTAAAAAAGTGTAACCGAGGGTTTATAAATGTCGCCTATACTGTATGAAACTACAAAATAACAAACACGGAGGCTCCAGTTTACACGAGGACCACTTTATTTACCTTCTTTCAAAAACCTTCCGCTCCACTACAACATGTCATCACTTCCGCTCTTGGCGCCTTCAAAATAAGAGCTCAAGGCATATACTGTATAACAGCGCATAACAGGAACTTAACATCACAAATAGGAAAGCCCATAAAAATAGGTTACAAAAGTTATTTAATAAGAAGCCAAAAAGTGCAAAAACAATACTGTTCATGTTGGAGGAGTTGTGAATTAGATACACCTGCACTCTGCAGGTGTACCTAATGTTGTGGCCCTGCAGTCATTCACAACTCCTCCAACACGAACATTATTGTTTTTGCACTTTTCGGCTTCTTATGAAATAACTTTTTTAAATAGATTCAATCTTGCACGTGGAAAGTTGAAGTGTGGGCTTTAGTTGATATAACAATTCTACGGCGGGGGTGCAGGAGGCGAGCCTCAGCCAGTGCGTCTTTTGCAGCCGTTTTATGATCGCTCAGCACAAGAAATACTTTACACACATACAGTTGTTGACAAAATACACTGTACATTATATACCTCAGCTAACTAAACTATGGAAATGTATAATATAGTTCATATAGCAATACAGTCTCACTGCACAGCAGGCCAGCAGTTAGCCGAGTCCCGTCCATGTTGAGGCACTGAGTGACGTGCCTCAACTGGTTGCTGTTCACCGCACCGTCTCTTCTCAGTATTTGAACGGAAAATGTGAAAATTCAGCGATTTTGAATAAAAATAATCTAAAACTGGTGAAGTTAAATGGAAAAGAACTTTATAGTATAATCACTGGATACTAGAGATACGCGGTTTGCGGGCACAACCGGATGAAATAAAAAAAAATTAGATTTTATCCGCGGGTTGGGTCGGGTCGGGTCGGGCGGTTGAAATAAAAATTAGATTTTAAATAGATTCAGGCGGGTGGCAGTTAAACCAATTGGGAAATATATATACATAGTTAAATGTTGTTACCCACATACGAAAAACGAGCAGGCACCTGCTGCATATGCCACAACAGAAAAAAAAAAAGAAAAGAGATGGACACTTTTACGGAGCGGAGAAGGCCCCCGACGCCTCGCCGGGGTCCGGGACCGAGGCCCCTTCCCCCGAGAGGGCCCCACCGGGAGCCGTAGCTGAGGCGATCCGCGAGAAGGGCCCGACGCACGTCCAGGGTCACCACCGCGCCCACCGCACCGACACCCCGCCTCGTCCGCCTTCGCCGCGGCCGGCGTCACGCGCAGCAGGTAAGCAGCTTACCTGCCCGCCACCCCCGTGGCCGGGGGCTCGTAACAGGGGTCACTCCGCGCGCTCTGCCCGCGCAGCTTACCTGCCCGCCACCCCTGTTGCCGGGGGCGCGTAACAGGGGTCACTCCGCGCGCAGTGCGCTCATGAAAGGGGTGGGGCTCACCCTGGTTGATATAGACAGCAGGACGGTGGCCATGGAAGTCGGAACCCACTAAGGAGTGTGTAACAACCCACCTGCCGAATCAACTAGCCCTGAAAATGGATGGCGCTGGAGCGTCGGGCCCATACCCGGCCGTCGCCGACAGCGAGACGCGCTTGGAGGTGCGCTCAGCGCGGCTCCCATATGATTGCGCACTGGTGTGCGTCTGGGTCGTGACAGCGTGGCACGCGAATGTCTGTGCTGCATTGGATCAGTCTCCTTTCTTTAACAGGCAAAAGCTTTATAACCTCACTATTGCCTTGCATCGTCTATATTAGATATATAACAACGGGCGGGTGCGGTTCTGATCAAATGTTAAGTCGGGTGGATGGCGGATGGTTGACGACTTTCTGATGCGGTTGCGGATGAAATAATTGCCTATCCGCGCATCTCTACTGCATACATATAACAATTTCATTAATTTTTTTTCTTTTTAAATTTTTTTTCTTTCCATGATGGCAGGTGAGGCGGGGCCTCACCTGCCTCTAGTGACTGCACGTCCCTGCAGTACACCTACTTTGAAACAAGAGCTATATTGATGCATGCTCGGTTATGCTTTAAATTCATATCAAACAATTGCGACAACAACTTTTTATTGTCTACTGAATTCATTTTTTTATGATTTCTGCTAGTGGTGTGCCTCCGGATTTTTTCAATGAAAAAAGGCTTAAAAAAGGTTGAAAAACACTGGATTAAATTAATGAGATTAGCGTTAGCGAAATTAGCGGCGAACACACACACACACACCTCCATGTATTACTGAGGAGAGATCGGGAATGATTGACATTATGTGTTCTTGTTCAAAGCCAAGTTTCCTGCTGGGCGCTCATCAACATGCGCGGCCGTCAGAGACGCCTCCAGCTGGGCCTGCTGCTCCTGGCCACCCAGCTGTACCAGGCGGGCTTGAACAACATCCCCCCCGCCACCCTGGCTGTCCTGGGCCTCAACGTGTACCTGTTCCTGTTCCCTGCGGCGCCGCTGATGGAGGTACGGGAGACCTGTTCCAGTTTCAGGCACGCATACACATGTCGCACTCTCACGCCACGACTGTTGACCCCTTCCCAGACTTGTGTTAGCGTCCAGGAGACGTACCGGTTGAGAGACTGGCGGCGCCTGCTGCTGTCGCCCGTGCACCACGCCGACGACCTGCACCTGTACTTCAACATGGTGTCCTTCCTCGTCAAAGGCATCCGGCTGGAGCGGCGGCTGGGCAGCGCCTGGTTCTTCTACATGGTGTCCGTCTTCTCCCTGCTCGTAGGAGTGGTCTACCTGGGACTGGAGGCGGCGCTCACCGAGCTGACCCACGACCAGTCGCACAGCATGGACTGTGTCGTCGGCTTCTCAGGTCACACGTCTAAGAAATGCAGTAAATACGCGGGCGGTTACCTCGCGAGAGAAATGAAAAACACTTTAAAGAATCCTGTTTTTGACACCCTATAGTCCAGGTTTTTTTTTTTAACCTTCGTGACCTCAGGGCGCAACTTTTCCACTCATATATTAACACTGAATTAGTAATCTTACTCTTGATTTACATTATATTCAATAACTATATCTAACCTACTTGAAATATACAACCTTGTCAAATGATGCGACAGCATGTGGTAAACACAAAGATTATTATCAAGGCTTAGGTCAGACTGATTAGAAAAGTAATTACTAATCAAATATACTGCAAAAAGGACTCATTTTTCATACAACTACGCAGTGCTAATGTTTTAAACTTTTTATTTTTTTTTATTTTTTTTTTGTAACTTTTTAAAAAAAAATTAAATTTTTTAAATTTAAAAAAAAAAATTTAAAACAATTTTAGATTTTTTTGATTTTTTTTAAACAATTTTAACAATTAACATTTTTGTTAGGGTTAGGGTAAATTTTTTTTTAAAAAGTTAAAAGAAAGTTTAAAAAAAGTAAAAAAAAAGTTTAAAAAAAGTTAAAAAAGTTAAAAATATTTAAAAAAAAAAAAAATTAAAAAAATTAAAGAATTAAAAAAAAAAAAAAAATTTGAAAAAATAAAAAAAATTGTCGAAATTTTTAAAAAAATTAAAAAAATTAAAAAAAATTAAAAAAAAAATTCAAAAGTTAAAAAAAAATTAAAAAAAAAAAAAAGGGTTTTAAGTTAAAACATGATTTTCAAGGTAAAAAATGATTTTCAAGGTAAACAAATGATTTTCAAGGTAAAAAAAAAAATTTCAAGGTAAATTTTTTTTTTCAAGGTGAAACATTTTTTTCAAGGTAAAAAATCATTTTCAAGGTAAAAAATTTTTTTCAAGGTTACATTTTTTTTTGAAGGGTAAAAATAATTTTCAAATTTTTTTAACTTTTTAAAAATGTTTTTACATTTTTTAATTTTTTTTAAAAATGTTTTAACTTTTTTAACTTTTTTTTAAAAAATTTAAATTTTTTAAATTTGTTTTAATTTTTTTAAAACAATTTGAAACATTTTAAAAATGTTTTGATTTTTTTAAACAATTTTAACAATTAACATTTTTTTTTAGGGTTAGGGTTAGGGCTAGGGTTAGGGTTAGGGTTAGGGTAAAAAAAAAATTTAAAAGTTAAAAAAAGTTTAAAAAAAGTTAAAAACATTTTAAAAAAATTAAAAATATTTAAAAAAAAATTAAAAAATTTAAAATTAAAAAAACAATAACAATAATAAAAAAAAAAAAAATTGAAATTTTTAAAAATTTTTACAAAAAAAAATAAATAATTCAAAAGTAAAAACAAATTAAAAAAAAAAAAGGGTTTTAAGTTAAAACATGATTTTCAAGGTAAAAAATGATTTTCAAGGTAAAAAAAAAATTTTCAAGGTAAATTTTTTTTTCAAGGTTAAAAATGATTTTCAAGGTAAACAAATGATTTTCAAGGTAAAAAAAAAATTTCAAGGTACATTTTTTTTTTCAAGGTAAAACATTTTTTTCAAGGTAATCATTTTCAAGGTAAAAAAAAAATTTCAAGGTAACATTTTTTTTTCAAGGGTAAAAATGATTTTCAAGGTAAAAAATGATTTTCAAATTTTTTTAACTTTTTAAAAATGTTTTTTAATTTTATTTTATTTTTTAATTTTTTTTAAATCTTTTTTAATTTTTTTAAAACAATTTTAAACAATTTTAAAAATGTTTGATTTTTTTTTTTAAACAATTTTAACAATTAACATTGTTAGGGTTAGGGTAAACATTTTTTACATTGAAAATCATTTTGTTTCATGTCTCTCCGACCTTCCTAGTGGGAGTTACAGGCAGTCTAGTTTTTTTCCCCTAGGGGGCGCTAGAGCGTAATTTTGAGTTTTGTGGTTCGTTTTTTTTATTAAAAGGCCATTTTCGCAGGTCCATGTGTGGGTCAAATATGGTGAGTTTTGAAGCATGTTAAGTGGGTCAAATTACAGCTCAAAGGTCGGTATAATAATAATAAAGAATAATAATAAAACCTTACAAATTCAATAGGTCCTTATGTCCCATTGCATAAGGACTCCCTTTGGGAGTCCTTATACAATGGGCCATGCGGGCCCTAATTACTAATCAAATATACTGCAAAAAGGACTCATTTTCATACAACTACGCAGTGCTAAAATAATTTAAAGGGGAACATTATCACAATTTCAGAAAGGTTAAAACCATTAAAAATCAGTTCCCAGTGGCTTATTATATTTTTCGAAGTTTTTTTCAAAATTTTACCCATCACGCAATATCCCTAAAAAAAGCTTCAAAGTGCCTGATTTTAACCACCCGTCCATTTTCCTGTGACGTCACATAGTGAAGCCAACACAAACAAACATGGCGGAAAGAACAGCAAGCTATAGCGACATTAGCTCGGATTCAGACTCGGATTTCAGCGGCTTAAGCATGTATTGAAACGGATGGTTGTAGTGTGGAGGCAGGTAGCGAAAACCAAATTGAAGAAGAAACTGAAGCTAATTGAGCCATATCGGTTTGAACCGTATGCAAGCGAAACCGACAAAAACGACACGACGGGAGAAAGCGAGGACGAATTCGGCGATCGCCTTCTAACCAACGATTGGTATGTGTTTGTTTGGCATTAAAGGAAACTAACAACTATGAACTAGGTTTACAGCATATGAAATACATTTGGCAACAACATGCACTTTGAGAGTGCAGACAGCCCAATTTTCATCAATTAATATATTCTGTAGACATACCCTCATCCGCGCTCTTTTCCTCAAAGCTGATTTGTCCAGTTTTGGAGTTGATGTCAGCAGGCCAGGGAAGCTAGGGTCGATAGGGGGTTTAGCTCGCTCGTCTGCGGGAACAAACTGCCGCCATTGCTTGCCGTGCTACCGAGGTCCTTTGTCCCTGAATTGCTCACACACTCCGGCAGATTTCTTTGACTTTATGGTTGGAAATGCATCTGCTTTGAGTGTCGCAGGATATCCACACATTCTTGCCATCTCTGTCGTAGCATAGCTTTCGTCGGTAAAGTGTGCGGAACAAACGTCCAATTTCTTGCCACTTTGGCATCTTTGGGCCACTGGTGCAACTTGAATCCGTCCCTGTTGGTGTCGTTACACCCTCCGACAACACACCGACGAGGCATGATGTCTCCAAGGTACGGAAAACAGTCGAAAAAACGGAAAATAACAGAGCTGATGTGACTCGGTGTTTGAGAAAATGGCGGATTGCTTCCCGATGTGACGCCACGTTGTGACGTCATCGCTCCGAGAGCGAATATTAGAAAGGCGTTTAATTCGCCAAAATTCACCCATTTAGAGTTCGGAAATCGGTTAAAAAAATATATGGTCTTTTTTCTGCAACATCAAGGTATATATTGACGCTTACATAGGTCTGGTGATAATGTTCTCCTTTAAAGACTAAATTAAGTCAATAAAAATCAAGTACAAATGATTTTCAAGGTAAACAAATGATTTTCAAGTTAAAAAAAAATTTCAAGGTAAATTTTTTTTTTTCAAGGTAAAACATTTTTTTCAAGGTAAAAAAATCATTTTCAAGGGTAAAAATGATTTTTAAGGTAAAAAATGATTTTCAAATTTTTTAAACTTTTTAAAAATGTTTTAAAAAATTTTTTATTTATTTTTTTAAACTTTTTTAACTTTTTTAAATGTTTTAAAATGTTTTAATTTTTTTTTAATTTTTTTAAAACAATTTTAAACAATCTAAAACATTTTTGATTTTTTTAAACAATTTTAACAATTAACATTTTTTTTTAGGGTTAGGGTTAGGGTTAGGGTTAGCGCTAGGGTCAGGGCTAGGGTTAGGGTAAAAAATGTTTTTAAAAAGTCAAAAATATTCAAAATTTTTTTTAAATATTTAAAAAAAAATAAAAAAAAATTTTTTTTTTTTTTTTTTTTAAATAAAATTTTTTGGAAAAAATAAAAAAAATTGTCGAAATTTTTAAAAAAATTAAATTTTTTTTACAAAAAAAAAAAAATAATTAAAAAGTAAAAAAAAATTTAAAAATAAAAAAAAAAGTGTATTAAGTTAAAACATGATTTTCAAGGTAAAAAATGATTTTCAAGGTAAAAAAAAATTTTCAAGGTAAATTTTTTTTTCAAGGTTAAAAATGATTTTCAAGGTAAACAAATGATTTTCTAGGTAAAAAAAAAATTTCAAGGTAAATTTTTTTTTCAAGGTACCGTAAAACATTTTTTTCAAAGTAAAAAATCATTTTCAAGGTAAAAAAAAATTTTCAAGGTAAAAATTTTTTTTGAAGGGTAAAAATGATTTTCAAGGTAAAAAATGATTTTCAAATATTTTTTACTTTTTAAATTTTTTTTAAATTTTTTAAAAATGTTTTAATTTTTTTTAAACAATTTTAAACAATTTTAAACAATTTTAAAAATGTTTGATTTTTTTAAACAATTTTAACAATTAACATTGTTAGGGTTAGGGCTAGGGTTAGGGTTAGGGTAAAACATTTTTATCTTGAAAATCATTTTTAACCTTGAAAAAAAAATTTTCAAGGTAAATTTTTTTTTTCAAGGTAAAACATCATTTTCAAGGTAAAAAATTTTTTTCAAGGTAACATTTTTTTTTCAAGGGTAAAAATGATTTTCAAGGTAAAAAATGATTTTCAAATTTTTTTAACTTTTTAAAAATGTTTTTACATTTTTTTTTTTTTTTTTTAAATTTAACGTTTTTAACTTTTTTAACTTTTTAAAAAATAAATTAAAAATTTAAATTTTTTTTTAAATTTTTTAAATTTTTTAAATTTTTTTGATTTTTTTTTAATTTTTTTAATTTTTTTAAAACAATTTTAAAATTTTTTGATTTTTTTAAACAATTTTAACAATTAACATTTTTTTTAGGGTAGGGTTAGGGCTAGGGTTAGGGTTAGGGTTAGGGTTAGGGCTAGGGTTAGGGTTAGGGTAAATTTAAAAAAAAAAAAAGTTAAAAAAAGTTTAAAAAAAGTTTTAAAAAAGTTAAAAAAAAAGTTTTAAAAAATTAAAAATATTTAGCGCTAGGGTCAGGGCTAGGGTTAGGGTAAAAAATGTTTTTAAAAAGTCAAAAATATTCAATTTTTTTTTTAAATATTTAAAAAAAAATAAAAAAATTCAAAAAAAATTTAAAAAATAATAAAACATTTTTTTTTTAAATAAATTTTTTTTTTAAAATAAAAAAAATTGTCGAAAATTTTAAATTTTTTTAAAAAATTACTTTTTTTTTACAAAAATAAAAAAAAATTTAAAAAGTAAAAAAAAATTTAAAAATAAAAATAAGTGTATTAAGTTAAAACATGATTTTCAAGGTAAAAAATTATTTTCAAGGTAAAAAAAAATTTTCAAGGTAAATTTTTCTTTCAAGGTTAAAAATGATTTTCAAGGTAAACAAATGATTTTCTAGGTAAAAAAAAAATTTCAAGGTAAATTTTTTTTTTTAAGGTAAAAAAATGTTTTCAAGGTAAAAAATCATTTTCAAGGTAAAAAAAAATTTTCAAGGTAAAAATTTTTTTAAAACAATTTTAAACAATTTTAAACAATTTTAAAAATGTTTGATTTTTTTAAACAATTTTAACAATTAACATTGTTAGGGTTAGGGCTAGGGTTAGGGTTAGGGTAAAAAAAATTTATCTTGAAAATCATTTTTAACCTTGAAAAAAAAATTTTCAAGGTAAATTTTTTTTTTCAAGGTAAAACACCATTTTCAAGGTAAAAATTTTTTTTCAAGGTAACATTTTTTTTTCAAGGGTAAAAATGATTTTCAAGGTAAAAAATGATTTTCAAATTTTTTTTAACTTTTTAAAAATGTTTTAAAATTTTTAAATTTTAATTTTTTTAAATTTAACGTTTTTAACTTTTTTAACTTTTTTTTAATTTTTTAAATTTTTTTAATTTTTTTAAAACAATTTTAAACAATTTTACATTTTTTTGATTTTTTTAAACAATTTTAACAATTAACATTTTTTTAGGGTAGGGTTAGGGCTAGGGTTAGGGTTAGGGCTAGGGTTAGGGTTAGGGTAAATTAAAAAAAAAAAAAAGTTAAAAAAAGTTTAAAAAAAGTTAAAAAAAAGTTTTAAAAAAGTTTTAAAAAATTAAAAATATTTAGCGCTAGGGTCAGGGCTAGGGTTAGGGTAAAAAATGTTTTTAAAAAGTCAAAAATATTCAATTTTTTTTTTAAATATTTAAAAATAAATAAATAAATACAAAAAAAATTAAATAAATAATAAATAAAAAAAAATTTTAAATTTTTTTTTAAAAAAAATAAAAAAAATTGTCGAAAATTTTAAAAAAAATTTAAAAATTACTTTTTTTTTTACAAAAATAAAAAAAAATTTAAAAAGTAAAAAAAAATTTAAAAATAAAAAAAAGTGTATTAAGTTAAAACATGATTTTCAAGGTAAAAAATGATTTTCAAGGTAAAAAAAAATTTTCAAGGTAAATTTTTTTTTCAAGGTTAAAAATGATTTTCAAGGTAAACAAATGATTTTCTAGGTAAAAAAAAAATTTCAAGGTAAATTTTTTTTTTTCAAGGTAAAACATTTTTTTCAAGGTAAAAAATCATTTTCAAGGTAAAAAAATTTTTCAAGGTAAAAATTTTTTTTGAAGGGTAAAAATGATTTTCAAATTTTTTTTACTTTTTAAAAATGTTTTCAAATTGTATTATTATTATTTTTTTTTTATTTTTAACGTTTTTAACTTTTTTAACTTTTTAAATTTTTTTTAAATTTTTTTTAAATTTTTTTTAAATTTTTTTTAAATTTTTTGTAAATTTTTTTTTTAATTTTTTTTTTAAAAATTTTAAAAAAAAATTAAATTTTTTAAAAAAAATTTAAAATTTTTTTTAAAATTTTTAAAAAAAAATTTTTAAATTTTTTTTAAATTTTTTTTAAATTTTTTTAAAAATTTTTAAAAAATTTTTAAAAATGTTTTAATTTTTTAAAAACAATTTTAAACAATTTTAAAAATGTTTGATTTTTTTCAACGATTTTAACAATTAACATTGTTAGGGTTAGGGCTAGGGTTAGGGTTAGGGTAAAAAAATGTTACCTTGAAAATCATTTTTAACCTTGAAAAAAAAATTTTCAAGGTAAAACATCATTTTCAAGGTAAAAAAATTTTTTCAAGGTAACATTTTTTTTCAAGGGTAAAAATGATTTTCAAGGTAAAAAATGATTTTCAAATTTTTTTAACTTTTTAAAAATGTTTTTAAATTTTTTTATTTTTATTTTTTTTAATTTAACGTTTTTAACTTTTTTAACTTTTTTAAAATTTAAAAAAAAAATTTAAACATTTTTTAATTTTTTTAATTTTTTTAATTTTTTTAATTTTTTTAATTTTTTTAATTTTTTAAATTTTTTTAATTTTTTAAATTTTTTAAATTTTTTAAATTTTTTTAATTTTTTTAATTTTTTTAATTTTTTTAATTTTTTTAATTTTTTTTAATTTTTTTAATTTATTTTTTTTTTTTTTAAACAATTTTAAAAAAATTTGATTTTTTTAAACAATTTTAACAATTAACATTTTTTTTTAGGGTAGGGTTAGGGTTAGGGCTAGGGTTAGGGTTAGGGTTAGGGCTAGGGTTAGGGTTAGGGTACATTTAAAAAAAAAAAGTTAAAAAAAAAAAAAAAAAAATTTTCAAGGTAAAACATTTTTTTCAAGGTAAAAAATCATTTTCAAGGTAAAAAAAAATTTTCAAGGTAAAATTTTTTTTAAAACTATTTTAAACAATTTTAAACTATTTTAAAAATGTTTGATTTTTTTAAACAATTTTAACAATTAACATTGTTAGGGTTAGGGCTAGGGTTAGGGTTAGGGTAAAAAATTTTTATCTTGAAAATCATTTTTAACCTTGAAAAAAAAATTTTCAAGGTAAATTTTTTTTTTCAAGGTAAAACATCATTTTCAAGGTAAAATTTTTTTTTCAAGGTAACATTTTTTTTCAAGGGTAAAAATGATTTTCAAGGTAAAAAATGATTTTAAAATTTTTTTAACTTTTTAAAAATGTTTTTAAATTTTTTTATTTTTATTTTTTTAAATTTAACGTTTTTAACTTTTTTAACTTTTTAAAAAAAAATAAAAAAATAAAAAAAATTTTTTAATTTTTTAATTTTTTTTAATTTTTTTTAATTTTTTTAAAACAATTTTAAACAATTTTAAATTTTTTTGATTTTTTTAAACAATTTTAACAATTAACATTTTTTTAGGGTAGGATTAGGGTTAGGGCTAGGGTTAGGGTTAGGGTTAGGGCTAGGGTTAGGGTTAGGGTAAATTTAAAAAAAAAAAAAGTTAAAAAAAACTTTAAAAAAAGTTTTAAAAAATTAAAAATATTTTAAAAAAAATTAAAAATATTTTAAAATGTTTTTAAAAATTTTAAATAAAAAAAAGAAAAAAGAAAAAGAAACTTTTTTGAGAAAAAAAAAAAGTCGAATTTTTTTTTTTTTTTTACAAAAATTAAAAAAAAAATTCAAAAGTAAATTTTTTTTTAAAAATCACAGCTTTAACACTTTAGTCATAATTTTTGCGCTTCAGAAATTTCTCTATGACTTTCGTGCCAGACTTTGACCTGTTTGTTTGATATTGTCATTACTGCCACAAGTGGTGGAAAAGTGTATTACAACTGAGTACAGCTGCGGCCCATAAGTGCCACAGCTGAGAAACAGATATATTTTGGCGGCCCAACAATGGGCAAGAAACACTGCTGTCGTCCTTTCAATTGACACAAGTATCAAACACATTTTAGTACTGTACCGTACTTACACAGCATGCAGTAACCTACTCAGTGGCCTAGTGTCTGCCCTGAGATCGGTAGGTTGTGAGTTCAAACTCCGGCCGAGTCATACCAAAGACTATAAAAATAGGAGCCATTACCTCCCTGCTTGGAACTCAGCATCAAGGGTTGGAATTGGGGGTTAAACCACCAAAAAGATTCCCGGGCGCGGCCACCGCTGCTGCTCACTGCTCCCCTCACCTCCCAGGGGGTGATCAAGGGTGATGGCAAATGCAGACAATAATTTGGCCACACCTAGTGTGTGTGTGACAATCATTGGTACTTTCACTTTAACTAACAAAGACTTAATTTAGAGTTATTTAGACACTAGGGGAACATATTCTAAGTAACAAAGACTTAATTTAGAGTTATTTGGACACTAGGGGAACATATTCTAACTAACAAAGACTTAATTTAGAGTTATTTGGACACTAGGGGAACATATTCTAACTAACAAAGACTTCATTTAGAGTTATTTGGACACTAGGGGAACATATTCTAACTAACAAAGACTTCATTTAGAGTTATTTGGACACTAGGGGAACATATTCTAAGTAACAAAGACTTAATTTAGAGTTATTTGGACACTAGGGGAACATATTCTAACTAACAAAGACTTAATTTAGAGTTATTTAGACACTAGGGGAACATTTTCTAACTAACAAAGACTTAATTTAGAGTTATTTAGACACTAGGGGAACATATTCTAACTAACAAAGACTTAATTTAGAGTTATTTGGACACTAGGGGAACATATTCTAACTAACAAAGACTTAATTTAGAGTTATTTAGACACTAGGGGAACATATTCTAACTAACAAAGACTTAATTTAGAGTTATTTAGACACTAGGGGAACATATTCTAACTAACAAAGACTTAATTTAGAGTTATTTGGACACTAGGGGAACATATAAGGGTAAGGGTTACTAATAAGCAATAATTCTGAGGTTATTGAGGGAAGACTCTTAGTTAATGGCTTACTGGTTGTATAAGTACTTAATAATGACTAGTGTTGCGTTTTGGACCAGTTGTTCCTCCCAGGGAATTCAAGTCACAAGTCGCTCCCAAGCTCTTTACGACACTTAAAGCTGAGTAGAAAAACCACCAGAGACAGAATAGGTATTTTGTAATATATTTGCAAAGCTTTACACATATATATACATTTAGACCAGTCCAGTATAGAACATTCTATCGCGCCGCCAAGATGGTCTGCCTCCCGAAACACCCTCTCCCCTCTTAAGTCCCTGGCAGTCCTGTGTCTCTAGCCAAAACAAATGTCCATTATCTCTCTCTCTCTAACATTCCTCATTCAAGGTTAATAAGCACACAGTTTTGCAGACAACCAAAAGACCACAATTGGAAGAAAAACACTTGCTGTTTTGTAATATGATTATGAAATAAAAAGAAGTAACACTTAAATTCGGATATACAGGTAAAAGCCAGTAAATTAGAATATTTTGAAAAACTTGATTTATTTCAGTAATTGCATTCAAAAGGTGTAACTTGTACATTATATTTATTCATTGCACACAGACTGATGCATTCAAATGTTTATTTCATTTAATTTTGATGATTTGAAGTGGCAACAAATGAAAATCCAAAATTCCGTGTGTCACAAAATTAGAATATTACTTAAGGCTAATACAAAAAAGGGATTTTTAGAAATGTTGGCCAACTGAAAAGTATGAAAATGAAAAATATGAGCATGTACAATACTCAATACTTGGTTGGAGCTCCTTTTGCCTCAATTACTGCGTTAATGCGGCGTGGCATGGAGTCGATGAGTTTCTGGCACTGCTCAGGTGTTATGAGAGCCCAGGTTGCTCTGATAGTGGCCTTCAACTCTTCTGCGTTTTTGGGTCTGGCATTCTGCATCTTCCTTTTCACAATACCCCACAGATTTTCTATGGGGCTAAGGTCAGGGGAGTTGGCGGGCCAATTTAGAACAGAAATACCATGGTCCGTAAACCAGGCACGGGTAGATTTTGCGCTGTGTGCAGGCGCCAAGTCCTGTTGGAACTTGAAATCTCCATCTCCATAGAGCAGGTCAGCAGCAGGAAGCATGAAGTGCTCTAAAACTTGCTGGTAGACGGCTGCGTTGACCCTGGATCTCAGGAAACAGAGTGGACCGACACCAGCAGATGACATGGCACCCCAAACCATCACTGATGGTGGAAACTTTACACTAGACTTCAGGCAACGTGGATCCTGTGCCTCTCCTGTCTTCCTCCAGACTCTGGGACCTCGATTTCCAAAGGAAATGCAAAATTTGCTTTCGTCAGAAAACATGACTTTGGACCACTCAGCAGCAGTCCAGCTCTTTTTTTCCTAAGACCAGGTGAGACGCTTTTCGCGCTGTTTCTTGGTCAACAGTGGCTTGACACGAGGTATGCGGCAGTTGAAACCCATGTCTTTCAAGCGTCTCTTGGTGGTGGATCTTGAAGCACTGACTCCAGCAGCTGTCCACTCCTTCTGAATCTCCCCCACATTTTTGAATGGTTTTTTTTTCACAATCTTGACCAGGGCGCGGTGATCCCTATCACTTGTACACTTTTTCTGACCACAGTTTTTCCTTCCCTTTGCCTCTCCATTAATGTGTTTGGACACAGAGCTCTGAGAACAGCCAGCCTCTTCAGCAATAACCTTTTGTGTCTTTCCCTCCTTGTGCAATGTGTCGATGGTTGCCTTTTGGACAGCTGTCAAATCTGAAGTCTTCCCCATGTTTGTGTAGGCTTCAGAACTGGACTGAGAGACCATTTAAAAGCCCTTTGCAGGTGTTTTGAGTTAATCAGCTGATTAGTTTGTGGCACCAGGTGTCTTCAAAATTTAACCCTTACACAATATTCTAATTTTGTGACACACGGAATTTTGGATTTTCATTTGTTGCCACTTCAAATCATCAAAATTAAATGAAATAAACATTTGAATGCATCAGTCTGTGTGCAATGAATAAATATAATGTACAAGTTACACCTTTTGAATGCAATTACTGAAATAAATCAAGTTTTTCAAAATATTCTAATTTACTGGCTTTTACCTGTATGTAAATATCTGCCTCCGACACTAGTTAAGAGCCAATATGTTACTAATTTGCATGTTAATAAGCAACTAATTAATGGTGAATATGTTCCCCATACTAACGTGTTACCTAATGTTGTATTATTTTTATGTTGAAAAACAAGAGAAGTGGCAGGTAAATCTGCTGTTAAAATGTTGGTTGCTGTACTGGAATTGGCTTGAATGATGAAAAATGTGCGCATAAAATGATTTATTGGCCATCCATTTACTTGCTTGTTTGTATCCATAATGAATTTATACATCATTTCCTTATACAAACAGGAATATAGGTGACGTCACCCCCAGTATTTATTTCAAATTTTTGTGCTGTAAAGCTACCGAATCAATTTCAACTCACTGAATCTTTTTGGAATGAGCTAATATCGTCGCTGAATCGTACTGGCAATAATTCGAATCAAATTGTAAAATGAATCATTACATCCCTAATTTAATCCTGTTTTTTTGTACTTTTTATAGGGGTGATTTTTGCCTTGAAGGTCCTCAGCAACCATTACCACCGAGGGGGCGTGACCTATGTGCTGGGTTACCCCGTGTCCAATTGCTATGCCAGCTGGGTGGAGCTTGTGCTGATCCATATAACGGCACCTGGGTCAGTAGGAGTTCTCTTGCAAAAAACTGAAGCGGCCAGTGGAGAGCAACAGTGTCAGTCGTATTTTCTTCCTCAGGACCTCCCTGATTGGTCACCTGTCAGGTATCCTGGTGGGCCTGCTCTACACGACTGGACCGCTGGAGAAGATGATGAAAATATGTGCAGGTATCCGTCTTTATCAGGGGTGTCCAAGCTTTTTGACGTGGGGGGGTCGCATTGGGTGTCGACTGGATGCAAAGAAACCATATTACAGTATATATGTGTGTGTGCCTGTGTGTGCACATTATATATATATATATATATATATATATATATATATATATATATATATATATATTAGGGCTGCAACAACTAATCGATTATAAAAATAGTTGGCGATTAATTTAGTCATCGATTCGTTGGATCTATGCTTTGCGCATGCGCAGAGGCTACGTTTTTTTTTTTAACCTTTATTTATAAACGGCAACATTTACAAACAGCTGAGAAACAATAATCAAAATAATAGGGGTGTAACGGTACGTGTATTTGTATTGAACCGTTTCGGTACGGGGGTTTCGTTTCGGTTCGGAGGTGTACCGAACGAGTTTCCACACGGACATATTAAGTAGCGTACTGCACGTTGTGTAAACAATCCTCAAAATGCCGGACATTTGAGGCATTTATGAAACTCCGCCCCGACAGCCCCGCAAAAGAGGACATCTCCGGTGAAAAGAGGACATCTCCGGTGAAAAGAGGACGTATGGTCAGTCTGTTCTAGCCCGGTCGCTGCTAGCATTCTAGCAGCGACCGGGCTGTTGGGCGGAGTTTCTTAAATGCCTCAAATGCCCGGCATTTTGAGTTAGGGTTGCGTGTATTTTCAATGTACGTTCAGGGTTAAGAAAGGGTTAAAAACAACAACAAATTGTGCGCGCAGCAGCATTGGTGAGGGAGGGGCAGAGACAGAGAGAGAGAGAGAGCGTTATGATAAACGCGCATGCGTCGCCAGGCTTTGCTTTTTATCCATACATTTATCACATTTAATTTTTTATTATCTGTAGCAGGGGTGTCAAAAGTGTGCATTTTGGTAACATTTTCCTTGTTTTATTTGGCAAGTTGAAAGAACATATGTGGCGCCAGTATGCTGTTTTTTTTTTCTTCCAATAAAATACTGGAAAGGATAGAAATGTAGTTTGTCTCTTTTATCCGATTATTAATCGATTAATCGAAGTAATAACTGACAGATTAATCGATTATCAAATTAAGCGTTAGTTGCAGCCCTAATATATATATATATATATATATATATATATATATATATATATATATATATATATATATATATATATATATATATATATATATATATATATATATATAATGTCTATCTGTGTTGGCCCTGCGATAAGGTGGCGACTTGTCCAGTGTGTACCCCGCCTTCCGCCCGATTGTTGCTGAGATAGGCTCCAGCGCACCCCGCAACCCCAAAGGGAATAAGCGGTAGAAAATGGATGGATGGATATATATATATATATATATATATATATATATATATGTATGTATGTATGTATGTATGTATGTATGTGTATGTATGTATGTATGTATGTATGTATGTATGTATGTATGTATGTATGTATGTATGTATGTATATATGTATATATATATATATATATATGTATGTATGTATATATATATATATATATATATGTATGTGTGGGGAAAAAAATCACAAGACTATTTCATCTCTACAGGCCTGTTTCATGAGGGGGGGTACCCTCAATCATCAGGAGATTTTAATGGGAGCATTCGCATACCATGGTTTATATAGGGCACAGAGTGGGTGGGTACAGGCTGGCCTAGGGGCGTGGTGATTGGTTCATGTGTTACCTAGGAGGTGTTTCCGTCTATGGCGGCATGTTGTTACAATTTCGCTGCGCTTGTTGAGGGATGACAGGTCTGGACGGTAAATAATAAACAGTTTCTCTTTCAAGCATAGGTTGCATCTTTTATTACCACTATTGTAAGGTGTGCTGGATGCAAGAATTTGCCATGTTATTGAATATTCAACATTATTGTCTTTGAGGTCCCAAATGTGTTTGCTGAGTTCTGTGGTATTTCGCAGGTTTTTGTTCCTGAAAGAAGCCTTGTGATTGTTCCATCTGGTTTTGAATTCTCCCTCTGTTAATCCTACATATGTGTCGGATGTGTTAATGTCCTTGCGTATTACTTTAGATTGGTAGACAACTGATGTTTGTAAGCACCCCCCGTTGAGGGGGCAATCATGTTTCTTTCGACAATTACATCCTTTGTTGGTTTTGGAGTCGCTCTGTCTGAGGGCCGACGGCTCATTTGCAATTGTTTTGTTGTGGTTTGAGATGATTTGTCGTATATTGTTCATGCAGCTGTAGCTCAATTTAATGTTGTTCTTGTTGAATACTTTTCTTAGGATGTTGTCTTTGGGAAAGTGTTTGTCAATCAGATTGAGGAATTTGTGTCCAATGTTCGTTGAGACGTTTTTGCTGTATGGGGGGTTGTACCAGATGATGTCGTTCCGTTTTCTGTTCTTTTTTGGCTGGTTTCCTGGCGTGGGTTCATAGGTGAGGGTGAAATTGTATCCGCTTTCATCAAGGGCTTTTTGGTACGGGGGGGTTGCTTGGTCAAATTCAGCTTTGCTAGATGACAGCATCGATAGCCTTTTATTGATTCCGGTAGGTATTCTTTTCGTGGTGGTGGGTGGGTGGTTGCTGTCATGGTGCACGTATTGGAGTGTTGTGTTGGGTTTCGTGAATGGTTGGTAGCTGTTATTTCTCAGGTTGAAAGTGACGTCAAGGAAGTTGTAACAACATGCCGCCATAGACGGAAACACCTCCTAGGTAACACATGAGCCAATCACCACGCCCCTAGGCCAGCCTGTACCCACCCACTCTGTGCCCTATATAAACCATGGTATGCGAATGCTCCCATTAAAATCTCCTGACGATTGAGGGTACCCCCCCTCATGAAACAGGCCTGTAGAGATGAAATAGTCTTGTGATTTTTTTCCCACACATACATATATTGCGCTCTACTACGGTATCGAGCACTATTTTTTGGATAACCTTATTAAGACATATATATATATATATATATATATATATATATATATATATATGTATATGTATGTATGTTTGTTTAAAGAAGCCGGCGGGCCGTAGTTTGGACACCCCTGGTCTATATGATCACGTAAAATCCACAGAAACAATAACTGGAACTGTGCTCCAACCAGCCTGGGTCACAGCCAGCACCTTCACCTCAAGCTCCGCCTTCGCATCGTCAGGTACCTCGCAGCCACCACGCCAGTTGCTTTGATGCCCTTTTAACCGACACAAGTGTGCGTGTGTGCATGTAGGCTACAGCGGCACCAATGGAGGCTACTCAAGAAGAAGCCACGCCTACACGACCGCAGACTCATCTCACGCAAGGGAAGTGATGGAGGAGGAGGAGCTGGCGGCGGCCATCAGGAACAGCCTCAATGACAGAGGTGAGCCTTTGTTTTCTTTTAGCAACTTGTGAAATATGCATGAGTCTTATGGAAGAGGAGGAGCTTAGGAGTGGGAAGGGGAGGGGCTTATCTAAGAGGATGAAGTAAGGCAGCGTTTCTCAAAGTGTGGGGCGTAATGGAAATTACCGGTACTTATTTTTACTGTAGGCTTTATATTTCTCGGTACGAGCGAAAGTTTGACAGGCATAGCAACAGTAACTAATGGGGGCGGGGCTAAGCGGGACAAACTTTCGCGCGGATGGGTAGCAGGCTAATGTGTGGATCACAATTACACAAATATATACATTTGTGACTCGCACCTCAAAGGTCGTCGAGCCAGAGCCAGCGCCTGCAGAGAAACACAAATCTGACGGGCGCACACTGTGTCATTCACCGGGAAGCACTTGCGTCAAGGCAGCTCAATGAGGTTTTAACAGATGTTGTGAGCGTGGTCAATTTGATCAAAACACGACCACTGAAAGCGCGTCTGTTCTCTGCACTGTGTGAGGAAATGGGAGCTGATCATACAGCCGTGCTGTTTCACAGTGAAGCAAGGTGGCTCTCCTGGGGGAAAGTGCTGTCACTTGCCCTGTCTTGCCAAATGCATAGCTCCTCCTTTTTTTTTTGCAAAGATTGCAAAGTGGCACTTTTATTGTATTTAAGTTATTTGATTTATTATTGAACTTGATGCAAGTTATAACACTTTTTTTGATTTATTATTGAACTTGATGCAAGTTACAACACTTTTTTTTGATTTATTATTGAACGTGATGCAAGTTATAACACTTTTTTTGATTTATTATTGAACTTGATGCAAGTTATAACACTTTTTTTGATTTATTATTGAACTTGATGCAAGTTATAACACTTTTGTTTTATTTATTATTGAACTTGATGCAAGTTATAACATTTTTTGTGATTTATTATTGAACTTGATGCAAGTTATTTGATTTATTATTGAACTTGATGCAAGTTATAACATTTTTTTTAAATTTATTATTATGATAAATGATAAATGGGTTATACTTGTATAGCGCTTTTCTACCTTCAAGGTACTCAAAGCGCTTTGACAGTATTTCCACATTCACCCATTCACACACTGATGGCGGGAGCTGCCATGCAAGGCGCTAACCAGCAGCCATCAGGAGCAAGGGGTGAAGTGTCTTGCCCAAGGACACAACGGACGTGACTAGGATGGTAGAAGGTGGGGATTGAACCCCAGTAACCAGCAACCCTCCGATTGCTGGCACGGCCACTCTACCAACTTCGCCACGCCGTCCCACATTATTGATGCAAGTTACAACACTTTTGTTTTATTTATTATTGAACTTGATGCAAGTTATAACACTTTTGTTTTATTTATTATTGAACTTGATGCAAGTTGTAACACTTTTGTTTTATTTATTATTGAACTTGATGCAAGTTGTAACACTTTTTTTGATTTATTATTGAACTTGATGCAAGTTATAACACTTTTTTTGATTTATTATTGAACTTGATGCAAGTTATAACACTTTTTTTGATTTATTATTGAACTTGATGCAAGTTATAACACTTTTTTTGATTTATTATTGAACTTGTTGCAAGTTATAACACTTTTTTTGATTTATTATTGAACTTGATGCAAGTTATAACACTTTTGTTTTATTTATTATTGAACTTGATGCAAGTTATAACACTTTTTTTGATTTATTATTGAACTTGATGCAAGTTATAACACTTTTTTTGATTTATTATTGAACTTAATGCAAGTTATAACACTTTTGTTTTATTTATTATTGAACTTGATGCAAGTTATAACATTTTTTTTGATTTATTATTGAACTTGATGCAAGTTATTTGATTTATTATTGAACTTGATGCAAGTTATAACACTTTTTTTAATTTATTATTATGATAAATGATAAATGGGTTATACTTGTATAGCGCTTTTCTACCTTCAAGGTACTCAAAGCGCTTTGACAGTATTTCCACATTCACCCATTCACACACACATTCACACTGATGGCGGGAGCTGCCATGCAAGGCGCTAACCAGCAGCCATCAGGAGCAAGGGTGAAGTGTCTTGCCCAAGGACACAACGGACGTGACTAGGATGGTAGAAGGTGGGGATTGAACCCCAGTAACCAGCAACCCTCCGATTGCTGGCACGGCCACTCTACCAACTTCGCCACGCCGTCCCACATTATTGATGCAAGTTACAACACTTTTGTTTTATTTATTATTGAACTTGATGCAAGTTATAACACTTTTTTTGATTTATTATTGAACTTGATGCTAGTTATTTGATTTATTATTGAACTTGATGCAAGTTATAACACTTTTTTTGATTTATTATTGAACGTGATGCAAGTTATAACACTTTTGTTTTTTTTATTATTGAACTTGATGCAAGTTATAACACTTTTTTTGATTTATTATTGAACTTGATGCAAGTTATTTGATTTATTATTGAACTTGATGCAAGTTATAACACTTTTTTTGATTTATTATTGAACGTGATGCAAGTTATAACACTTTTTTTGATTTATTATTGAACGTGATGCAAGTTATAACACTTTTTGATTTATTATTCAACTTGATGCAAGTTATAACACTTTTTTGATTTATTAATGAACTTGATGCAAGTTATAACACTTTTTTGGATTTATTATTGAACGTGATGCAAGTTATAACACTTTTTGATTTATTATTGAACTTGATGCAAGTTATAACACTTTTTTGATTTATTATTGAACTTGATGCAAGTTATAACACTTTTTTGATTTATTATTGAACTTGATGCAAGTAATAACACTTTTATTTGATTTATTATTGAACTTGATGCAAGTTATAACACTTTTTTTGATTTATTATTGAACTTGATGCAAGTTATAACACTTTTTTGATTTATTATTGAACTTGATGCAAGTAATAACACTTTTATTTGATTTATTATTGAACTTGATGCAAGTAATAACACTTTTATTTGATTTATTATTGAACTTGATGCAAGTTATAACACTTTTTTTGATTTATTATTGAACGTGATGCAAGTTATACCACAGCTGCACAGTTATTTTATTTATTATTGAACTTAATGTTATTTTATGTTATTGAGTTCGAATGTATACAACTTGATGTTCAATAAATTTGAAAATGTTAAAGCTTGGCATTAGCGCTCTGTTGGGGCAATGGGGGCAGGTGGGGCTTGAAAACTCCCCCTTGTCCAAAGTGGGGGATGACAAAAAAAGTTTGAGAACCACTGAAGTAAGGACATGTTTCAAATGAGACTGGGCGGGGTCATAGAAGTAGAGGCGGGACTTACTACGTATGAAGTTGTCATGTTGTGTCGGTCAGGACGCCGCAGCCAGAGGGAAGCCCCGCCCCCTGCGTACGGCTTCCGCCTGTCGGAGGAGGAGCTGCGCTGGAGGAGGCTGAGAAGGTTCGACAGCTAAAAGCGTAAAAGTGAAAGAGTCGCAGAGGAGGAGCACCGAGCTGATGATGGCTGCACAAAGGAGAAGGCGGCACACAGCCGCCAGGTGATGACATGAGGGACTCGTCACGTTTCAACGTCTGACATGTTCCCTGAGAACGTTGCCAGCACTTTCATGTTTTTATTGGACTTGTGAGGGCGGGCCTCACCTGCCTAACATGACTAATTGTTTGTTCTGGTCCCAGTTGAGGTTCAAACTGTGTAATTAATTACCTCCACCAGGACTACAGCACCAGCAAGGAAATGTACAGTAGTACTGATACTGTACAGTACAGTACGACTGCTGCTGTATTTTATTACTGGTGACCTGCTTCCTGTTTGTGGAATATATTATTTGAAATGCTTCATTGACTTTATGCTTCATTCTATTACATATACCAGCAGGGATGTCCCATAATGGCTTTTTGCAGATATCTGATATTGTCCAACTCTTAATTACCGATACCGATATCAACCGATACCGATATATATACAGTCATGGAATTAACACATTATTATTAGGGATGTCTGATAATGGCTTTTTGCCGATATCCGATATTCCAATATTGTCCAACTCTTTAATTACCGATACCGATATCAACCGATACCGATATGTATACAGTCGTGGAATTAACACATTATTATTAGGGATGTCCGATAATGGCTTTTTGCCGATATCCAATATTCCAATATTGTCCAACTCTTTAATTACCGATACCGATATCAACCGATACCGATATATATACAGTCGTGGAATTAACACATTATTATTAGGGATGTCCGATAATGGCTTTTTGCCGATATCCGATATTCCGATATTGTCCAACTCTTAATTACTGATACCGATATCAACCGATACCGATATATATACAGTCGTGAAATTAACACATTATTATTAGGGATGTCCGATAATGGCTTTTTGCCGATATCCGATATTCCGATATTGTCCAACTCTTTAATTCCTGATACCGATATCAACCGATACCGATATATATACAGTCGTGGAATTGACACATTATTATTAGGGATGTCCGATAATGGCTTTTTGCCGATATTCCGATATTGTCCAACTCTTTAATTACCAAAACCAATATCAACCGATACCGATATATATATATAGTCGTGGAATTAACACATTATTATTAGGGATGTCCGATAATGGCTTTGTGCCGATATCCGATATTCCGATATTGTCCAACTCTTTAATTCCTGATACCGATATCAACCGATACCGATATATATACAGTCGTGGAATTGACACATTATTATTAGGGATGTCCGATAATGGCTTTTTGCCGATATTCCGATATTGTCCAACTCTTTAATTACCAAAACCAATATCAACCGATACCGATATATATATATAGTCGTGGAATTAACACATTATTATTAGGGATGTCCGATAATGGCTTTGTGCCGATATCCGATATTCCGATATTGTCCAACTCTTAATTACTGACACCGTTATCAACCGATACCGATATCAACCGATATAGATATATATACAGTCGTGGAATTAACACATTATTATTAGGGATGTCCGATAATGGCTTTTTGCCGATATTCCGATATTGTCCAACTCTTTAATTACCGATACCGATATCAACCGATACCGATATATATACAGTTGTGGAATTAACACATTATTATTAGGGATGTCCGATAATGGCTTTTTGCCGATATCCGATATTCCGATATTGTCCAACTCTTAATTACTGATACCGATATTAACTGATACCGATATCAACCGATACCGATATATATACAGTCGTGGAATTAACACATTATTATTAGGGATGTCCGATAATGGCTTTTTGCCGATATCCGATATTCTGATATTGTCCAACTCTTTAATTACCGATACCGATATCAACCGATACCGATATCAACCGATACGATATATATACAGTCGTGGAATTAACACATTATTATTAGGGATGTCCGATAATGGCTTTTTGCCGATATCCAATATTCCAATATTGTCCAACTCTTTAATTACTGATACCGATATCAACCGATACCGATATATATACAGTCGTGGAATTAACACATTATTATTAGGGATGTCCGATAATGGCTTTTTGCCGATATCCGATATTCCGATATTGTCCAACTCTTAATTACTGATACCGATATCAACCGATACCGATATCAACCGATACCGATATATATACAGTCGTGGAATTAACACATTATTATTAGGGATGTCCGATAATGGCTTTTTGCCGATATTCCAATATTGTCCAACTCTTTAATTACCGATACCGATATCAACCGATACGATATATATACAGTCGTGGAATTAACACATTATTATTAGGGATGTCTGATAATGGCTTTTTGCCGATATCTGATATTCCGATATTGTCCAACTCTTTAATTACCGATACCGATATCAACCGATACCGATATATATACAGTCGTGGAATTAACACATTATTATTAGGGATGTCCGATAATGGCTTTTTGCCGATATCCAATATTCCGATATTGTCCAACTCTTTAATTACTGATACCGATATCAACCGATACCGATATATATACAGTCGTGGAATTAACACATTATTATTAGGGATGTCCGATAATGGCTTTTTGCCGATATCCGATATTCCGATATTGTCCAACTCTTAATTACTGATACCGATATCAACCGATACCGATATCAACCGATACCGATATATATACAGTCGTGGAATTAACACATTATTATTAGGGATGTCCGATAATGGCTTTTTGCCGATATCTGATATTCCGATATTGTCCAACTCTTTAATTACCGATACCGATATCAACCGATACCGATATATATACAGTCGTGGAATTAACACATTATTATTAGGGATGTCCGATAATGGCTTTTTGCCGATATCCGATATTCCAATATTGTCCAACTCTTAATTACTGATACCGATATCAACCGATACCGATATCAACCGATACCGATATATATACAGTCGTTGGAATTAACACATTATTATTAGGGATGTCCGATAATGACTTTTTGCCGATATCCGATATTCCGATATTGTCCAACTGTTTAATTACCGATACCGATATAAACCGATACCGATATATACAGTCGTGGAATTAACACATTATTATTAGGAATGTCCGATAATGGCTTTTTGCCGATATCCGATATTCCAATATTGTCCAACTCTTTAATTACCGATACCGATATCAACCGATACGATATATATACAGTCGTGGAATTAACACATTATTATTAGGGATGTCTGATAATGGCTTTTTGCCGATATCTGATATTCCGATATTGTCCAACTCTTAATTACTGATACCGATATCAACGGATACCGATATCAACCGATACCGATATATATACAGTCGTGGAATTAACACATTATTATTAGGGATGTCCGATAATGGCTTTTTGCCGATATCCGATATTCCGATATTGTCCAACTCTTTAATTACCGATACCGATATCAACCGATACTGATATATACAGTCGTGGAATTAACACATTATTATGCCTAATTTGGACAACCAGGTATGGTGAAGATAAGGTCCTTTTTTTTTTTTAATTAATAAAATAAAATAAGATAAATAAATTAAAAACATTTTCTTGAATAAAAAAGAAAGTAAAACAATACAAAAACAGTTACATAGAAAATAGTAATGAATGAAAATGAGTCAAATGAAGTGTTAAAGGTTAGTACTATTATCACTGTTGTATTTTTAGATGGATGTTATTTCAAAATAAAAAAAACTTTTATAATTTTAGCAGCCACGTCAGGCATACTTGCACAAATTATTGGTATCGCTGATACCAGCCTGAATTTTATTTGGTATCGGATCAGGAAAAAAAATCAAGTGATATCGCACATCACTAAGAGTCAGAAGACTAAAAACCTAAGACTAAAGTCCCAGTCATGTCTGGTTAATTTTTATGTTATGTTGATTTAATAAAAAAAAAAAAAAAAAAACGATACCGATAATAAAAAAAAAGTAGTATGTAAAAAACCCACACTTAATTAAATATGCAAACACAGTGTTGTAATTACCTTTCAAACTGTGTAATGCAATCAAACTCGTTTTCGTTGAGGGCCGCTTCGCAGTTATGGCTGCTCTTGTTACAGTGAGTGTATATACAGTACAGTAGGGAAGAGATTTTTGGGCCCCATTCCTGGGTGGATCTTGCTTGAATGGAAGAGGGGGGGTTGATTATTTTTGCGATGCAGTCTGCTGAAAATGATGGAAAGCGCCACTCTACATAGCAACTGACGCTGTGGGCAAAGTTGCAATTGCCACAAAAACACATTGTATGATACCAAACACTGTCGCCTGGCGGCTGAGGGAGTTAGTGCACCCCACAATTTGTCACGTTTCATGTGCCAGGTAAACCATGACGAATGGGGCCTAAGAATCTCCTTGCTGTGATATTTAGATATACGCTGGCTGCGTGGTGACATCAACACGCACTAGTGGACAATTAGAACAGTTACGCCTGGTGCATGAGACAGGTGCATGAGACAGGTGCATGAGACAGGTGCATGAGACAGGTGCATGAGACAGGTGCATGCAAGCCATGTTGATGATTAAAGCATCCAAATCCATCGAACCGTCTCAATATTGAACCAGCAACAAAGTACACCTACAAACATTACAGTGGCGACGAGTAGGGATGTCCGATAATGGCTTTTTGCCGATATTCCGATATTGTCCAACACTTTAATTACCGATACCGATATCAACCGATACCGATATGTATACAGTCGTGGAATTAACACATTATTATTAGGGATGTCCAATAATGGCTTTTTGCCAATATCCGATATTCCGATATTGTCCAACTCTTTAATTACCGATACCGATATCAACCGATACCGATATCAACCGATACCGATATATATACAGTTGTGGAATTAACACATTATTATTAGGGATGTCCGCTAATGGCTTTTTGCCGATATTCCGATATTGTCCAACACTTTAATTACCGATACCGATATCAACAGATACCGATATGTATACAGTCGTGGAATTAACACATTATTATTAGGGATGTCCGATAATGGCTTTTTGCCAATATCCGATATTCCGATATTGTCCAACTCTTTAATTACCGATACCGATATCAACCGATACCGATATCAACCGATACCGATATATATACAGTCGTGGAATTAACACATTATTATTAGGGATGTCCGATAATGGCTTTTTGCCGATATTCCGATATTGTCCAACTCTTTAATCACCGATACCGATGTCAACCGATACCAATATATATACAGTCATGGAATTAACACATTATTATTAGGGATGTCCGATAATGGCTTTTTGCCGATATCCGATATTGTCCAACTCTTTAATTACCGATATCAACCGATACCGATATCAACCGATACCGATATATATACAGTCGTGGAATTAACACATTATTATTAGGGATGTCCGATAATGGCTTTTTGCCGATATCCGATATTGTCCAACTCTTTAATTACCGATATCAACCGATACCGATATATATACAGTCATGGAATTAACACATTATTATTAGGGATGTCCGATAATGGCCTTTTGCCGATATCCGATATTCCAATATTGTCCAACTCTTTAATTACCGATACCGATATCAACCGATACCGATATATATACAGTCGTGGAATTAACACATTATTATTAGGAATGTCCGATAATGGCTTTTTGCCGATATCCGATATTCCGATATTGTCCAACTCTTAATTACTGATACCGATATCAACCGATACCGATATATATATATACAGTCGTGGAATTAACACATTATTATTATTAGGGATGTCCGATAATGGCTTTTTGCCGATATCCGATATTCCGATATTGTCCAACTCTTTAATTACCGATACCGATATCAACCGATACCGATATCAACCGATACCGATATATATACAGTCGTGGAATTAACACATTATTATTAGGGATGTCCGATAATGGCTTTTTGCCGATATTCCGATATTGTCCAACTCTTTAATCACCGATACCGATGTCAACCGATACCAATATATATACAGTCATGGAATTAACACATTATTATTAGGGATGTCCGATAATGGCTTTTTGCCGATATTGTCCAACTCTTTAATTACCGATATCAACCGATACCGATATCAACCGATACCGATATATATACAGTCGTGGAATTAACACATTATTATTAGGGATGTCCGATAATGGCTTTTTGCCGATATCCGATATTGTCCAACTCTTTAATTACCGATATCAACCGATACCGATATATATACAGTCATGGAATTAACACATTATTATTAGGGATGTCCGATAATGGCCTTTTGCCGATATCCGATATTCCAATATTGTCCAACTCTTTAATTACCGATACCGATATCAACCGATACCGATATATATACAGTCGTGGAATTAACACATTATTATTAGGAATGTCCGATAATGGCTTTTTGCCGATATCCGATATTCCGATATTGTCCAACTCTTAATTACTGATACCGATATCAACCGATACCGATACATATATATACAGTCGTGGAATTAACACATTATTATTATTAGGGATGTCCGATAATGGCTTTTTGCCGATATCCGATATTCCGATATTGTCCAACTCTTAATTACTGATACCGATATCAACCGATACCGATATATATACAGTCGTGGAATTAACACATTATTAGGGATGTCCGATAATGGCTTTTTGCCGATATCCGATATTCCGATATTGTCCAACTCTTTAATTACCGATACCGATATCAACCGATACCGATATCAACCGATACCGATATATATACAGTCATGGAATTAACACATTATTATTAGGGATGCCCGATAATGGCTTTTTGCCGATATTCCGATATTGTCCAACTCTTTAATTACTGATACCGATATCAACCGATACCGATATATATACAGTCGTGGAATTAACACATTATTATTAGGGATGTCCGATAATGGCTTTTTGCCGATATCCGATATTCCAATATTGTCCAACTCTTTAATTACCGATACCGATATCAACCGATACCGATATATATACAGTCCTAGAATTAACACATTATTATTAGGGATGTCCGATAATGGGTTTTTGCTGATATCCAATATTCCGATATTGTCCAACTCTTAATTACTGATACCGATATCAACTGATACCGATATATATACAGTCGTGGAATTAACACATTATTATTAGGGATGTCCGATAATGGCTTTTTGCCGATATCCGATATTGTCCAACTCTTAATTACTGATACCGATATCAACCGATACCGATATATATACAGTCGTGGAATTAACACATTATTAGGGATGTCCGATAATGGCTTTTTGCTGATATCCGATATTCTGATATTGTCCAACTCTTTAATTACCGATACCGATATCAACCGATACCGATATCAACCGATACCGATATATATACAGTCGTGGAATTAACACATTATTATTAGGGATGCCCGATAATGGCTTTTTGCCGATATTCCGATATTGTCCAACTCTTTAATTACCGATACCGATATCAACCGATACCGATATAAACAGTCGTGGAATTAACACATTATTATGCCTAATTTGGACAACCAGGTCCGCCCTCAACACCATCGACAGAGGTGGTGACCTTTGCTCCTGCAGGCGCGCTGCGCTGATCACACTCTCCCTCCACACAATTATGTCTATCTATCTATCTATCTATCTATATATAAATTCAAAAATCAATTGAAAAAAGAAAATATTTTAACATTTATTTTTGAAAATTATGAAATATAAATCCATCCATCCATCCATCTTCTTCCGCTTATCCGACGTCGGGTCGCGGGGGCAGCAGCCTAAGCAGGGAAGCCCAGACTTCCCTCTCCCCAGCCACTTCGTCCAGCTCCTCCCGGGGGACCCCGAGGCGTTCCCAGGCCAGCCGGGAGACATAGTCTTCCCAACGTGTCCTGGGTCTTCCCCGCGGCCTCCTACCGGTCGGACATGCCCAAAACACCTTCCTAGGGAGGCGATCGGGTGGCATCCTGACCAGATGCCCGAACCACCTCATCTGGCTCCTCTCGATGTGGAGGAGCAGCGACTTTACTTTGAGCTCCCCCCGGATGACAGAGCTTCTCACCCTATCTCTAAGGGAGAGCCCTGTCACCCGGCGGAGGAAACTCATTTGGGCCGCTTGTACCCGTGATCTTGTCCTTTCGGTCATGACCCAAAGCTCATGACCATAGGTGAGGATGGGAACGTAGATCGACCGGTAAATTGAGAGCTTTGCCTTCCGGCTCAGCTCCTTCTTCACCACAACGGATCGATACAGCGTCCGCATTACTGAAGACGCCGCACCGATCCGCCTGTCGATCTCACGATCCACTCTTCCCTCACTCGTGAACAAGACTCCGAAGTACTTGAACTCCTCCACTTGGGGCAAGATCTCCTCCCCAACCCGGAGATGGCACTCCACCCTTTTCCGGGAGAGAACCATGGACTCGGACTTGGAGGTGATATACATATATATATATATATATATATATATATATATATATATATATATATATATATATATATATATACACACACATATATATCTATTTATATATGTGTGTGTATATTAGAGATGCGCGGATAGGCAAATATTTCATCCGCAACCGCATCAGAAAGTCGTCAACCATCCGCCATCCACCCGTTTCTAACATTTAATCAAAACCGCATCCGCCCGCACCCGCCCGTTGTTATATATCTAATATAGACGATGCAAGGCATTAGTGAGGTTATAAAGCTTTTGCCTGTTAAAGAAAGGAGACTGATCCAATGCAGCACAGACATTCAATGCGTGCCACGCTGTCACGACCCAGACACACACCAGTGCGCAATCATATGGGAGCCGCGCTGAGCGCACCTCCAAGCGCGTGGAGGTGCGATGTCCCTCGCACCCGCGGCGGCTCCACCCGGGCTCGCGCCCGAGGCTTCAGCGCGCACCGCGGCGGCCATCCTACTCGTCGCGGCCTAGCCCTCGCGGCTCTCGCTGCCGGCGACGGCCGGGTATGGGCCCGACGCTCCAGCGCCATCCATTTTCAGGGCTAGTTGATTCGGCAGGTGGGTTGTTACACACTCCTTAGCGGGTTCCGACTTCCATGGCCACCGTCCTGCTGTCTATATCAACCAGGGTGAGCCCCACCCCTTTCGTGAGCGCACTGCGCGCGGAGTGACCCCTGTTACGCGCCCCCGGCCACGGGGGTGGCGGGCAGGTAAGCTGCGCGGGCGGAGCGCGCGGAGTGACCCCTGTTACGAGCCCCCGGCCACGGGGGTGGCGGGCAGGTAAGCTGCGCGGGCGGAGCGCGCGGAGTGACCCCTGTTACGAGCCCCCGGCCACGGGGGTGGCGGGCAGGTAAGCTGCTTACCTGCTGCGCGTGACGCCGGCCGCGGCGAAGGCGGACGAGGCGGGGTGTCGGTGCGGTGGGCGCGGTGGTGACCCTGGACGTGCGTCGGGCCCTTCTCGCGGATCGCCTCAGCTACGGCTCCCGGTGGGGCCCTCTCGGGGGAAGGGGCCTCGGTCCCGGACCCCGGCGAGGTGTCCCTTCTCCGCTCCGTAAAAGTGTCCATCTCTTTTTTTTTTCTTCTTCTGTTGTGGCATATGCTGCAGGTGCCTACTCGTTTTTCGTATGTGGGTAACAACATTTAACTATGTATATATATTTCCCAATTGGTTTAACTGCCACCCGCCTGAATCTATTTAAAATCTAATTTTTTTTTATTTCAACCGCCCGACCCGACCCGACCCGACCCGACCCGACCCGACCCGACCCGACCCGACCCGGGCGGTTGTGTCCGCAAACCGCGCATCTCTAGTATATATGTATGTATATATATATATATATACATATACAAATATGATATATGTATGACTATATACATATATCGACATACATACATATGGTTTTGTTTTTGTTTTTCAAAGACAAAGCTTTGTGCCGTTATTATCGGCGGATTTCAACATTTTGCCTTTTTCTCATTTTGTTTCCTGCTGTTTTCTAAATTTTTTGCTGGTGTTTTTTTGTTTTGTTTTGTTTTTTTTGTAATGTGCCTAGGGCCAGTAACATACAAGTCACCTGCTGTAGAAGCTAACAGTTTATGGCCACTATAGTCAGGCCCGGCCCTAACCAATCTGGCGCCCTAGGCAAGATTTTAGGTGGCGCCCCCCCCACATCGGCAGTGAAGTGTATATACTCACAAGAAACCGAATAGCTTTGTCTTTGACCTTTTTTTACTTAAAGAAAGCAAATTAACAATCAGAGTAGTTAACAAGATAAAAAAAAATATGAATAAATAAATGAATGCAAAAAATAAAAAATGAATATATGAAATACAATATTTTTTACATACATATTGCTTAATTAACATTAATGATGTGCACTTTAACAACTAGGCTTACAACTATACCTAATATATAAAGAGGTGGAAAAGTGACTATTACCTGCAGGGCAAACATTAGCTAACCAGAAGGCAATAACACCTGCTTAAAAGATCTAATACAAATGTCCCTGAGGAATGTAAGGTGGGAGTACTGTAATTACCTAACGTTACATTATTATTTTCCATAACAATTTAGCCCCCTCCACAATATTAACCCGACGTTAAAACAGAACTAGCTATTTATTGATTAGCAATTGCCGAATCATCTAACATTAGCTTAATGCTAAAAAGCCAGCTACTATCACATTCTGTAACAGACAAATAATTTCATGTAGGCTAACGTTACCTACCTGCTACCTCTGTCTTTTTCTCGTTTCTCCTCCTCTTCTTTTCTCTTTTTTCTTCCCTGGGCACCTGACAGTTTTGGCCGTTTTGACATCTTGTGTTGATTTTTTGATGTGGTGACGTCCAAAAAGAGTCATGATACGGGAAGGGAGGGGGCGCACCGTGCGGGGGGCGGGGGCGTAATGTTGTAACAAATAATATTTCTATTATATAGGCTTTACTTTGCATTTTAATTAACGTGGGATTATTTTTTGTATTTAGAAATAATAGTACCAACTTTTTTTTTTTTTTTCTCCAACTTTTGTGGCACTGGCGTGGCGCCCCCTGATGGACGGCGCCCTTAGCATTTGCCTATACGGCCTATGCCACGGGCCGGCCCTGACTATAGTCTTAGTACCGTACTATATATGTTCATCCTATGGGATGCCAGTCACATGGTTGTCTTAGGTCAGTGCTGGAAGTAGTAAAATCAGCTGCCCACCCGGCGGGTTTATCCTGTTTGTTAAAGAGGGGAAAGTCCATTAGCTGCCGCCTTGTTTTATCCATAATTCCTGCTTTTGCACAAGTCAATGTTTAGTTTTGTGTGCACAATACATCAACACAAAAATCCGTACTTTGGAGCAATGTTCACAGACTCTAGTATTTGGCTTGTTAGCTTCCCCGTCGCTTGTTGAGGGAAGACTTGTTTATTGATAATGAACAATACCAATACTTTACCTTTATTATCAACAATACAGTTGTTCAAATGCAACAATACATATACGTAATGATAACTTGAGATACGAAAGAATGCAGAAAAATGGAGGGGAAGAAAGAGAAGCAACCTACATTAACCTTGTAGATTGTTATAGTAACAATAGGTTAAGCTTTGTCAGTGTGCCATGTGTTGTACCCAGTTTACCCTAGGGCAGGGGTCGGCAACCCGCATGCGGCTCTTTAGCGCCGCCCTAGTGGCTCTCTGGAGCTTTTTCAAAAATGTATGAAAAATGGAACAAGATGAGGGGAAAAATATATATTTTTTGTTTTAATATGGTTTCTGTAGGAGGACAAACATGACACAAGCCTCCCTAATTGTTATAAAGCACACTGTTTATATTAAACATACTTCACTGATTGGAGTATTTGGCGAGCGCCGTTTTGTCCTACTAATTTTGGCGGTACTTGAACTCACCGCAGTTTGTTTACATGTACAACTTTCTCCGGCTTTCTAGGACGTGTTTTATGCCACTTCTTTTTCCGTCTCATTTTGTCCACCAAACTTTTAACGTTGGGCGTGAACGCACAAAGGTGAGTTTTGTTGATGTTATCGACTTGTGTGGAGTGCTAATCAGACATATTTGGTCACTGCATGACTGCAAGCTAATCGATGCTAACATGCTATTTAGGCTAGCTATATGTACATATTGCATCATTATGCCTCATTTGTAGCTATATTTGAGCTCATTTAGTTTCCTTTAAGTCATATTAATTCAATTTATATCTCATGACACACTATCTGTATGTAATATGGCTTTTAATTTGTTTGCGGCTCCAGACAGATTTGTTTTTGTATTTTTGGTCCAATATGGCTCTTTCAACATTTGGGGTTGCCGACCCCTGCCCTAGGGCAACAACGTTAATATATGTTTGATGAAACGTGATTATGTGCATGAGTATATATATGCATATGCAAACTTTGATGCTAGAAGCTAGAAAATATCTGATGCGTCATTCTCCGGGTGGGATTGTCACGTACTGATGTCGTATTGATAAAACAAGTATTTCAATATTTTCCCGATCGACTGGTAGGGTCCCAAAGATCGACCGGTCGATCGTGATCGACAGGTCGGTTGACCCCTGAACCATTAGTGTACTCCTACTTGCTCATCGATATTTGTTTATAACATCTTCCTCTCTTTTCTTCAGAGGTGGGTAGAGTAGCCAGAAATTGTACTCAAGTAAGAGTACTGTTACTTTAGAGATGTATTACTCAAGTAAAAGTAAGGAGTAGTCACCCAAATATTTACTTGAGTAAAAGTAAAAAGTATATTGTGGAAAAACTACTCAAGTACTGAGTAACTGATGAGTAACATACACACACATATCATATATATATATATATATATATATATATATATATATATATATATATATATATACACACACACACACACACACACACACACTAAGGCTGCAGCTAACGATTATTTTTCTATCGATTAATCTATAGATTATTTTTTCGATTAATCGGTTAATCTATAGATTATTTTTTCGATTAATCTATAGATTATTTTTCCTTTTACCGATTATTTTTTTTAATTTAAAATGAAGATGAAAAAATAAATGTAGGCCATTTTTTTCAAAAGGCATGGCTTTTATTTACAAAAAAAAAAGTATGGCCACTCAGTCAACATTGACAACAACATGACAAAATATTCTGTAACAATGTAAACATTTAACAAAATTAAAAGTAGCTTATTTGCTTTTAATGTGCAAATATAAAAGTAAACATCCAGTGCAAATCCTAATATTCTGCAATAGTATAAGCATTTCAAAAGTAAAAGTATTGCTTATTTTGCTTTAAAATGTGCAAAAATAAAGATGAACATCCAATTCAAAAAAGTGCAAAACGGAAATATTCTGTAACAACAGTGTAAACATTTCAACAAAAGTAAAAGTATTGCTTATTTGCTAAAATGTGCAAAAATAAAGATAAACATCCAATACAAAAAAGTGCAAAACGAAATATTCTGTAACAACAGTGTAAACATTTCAACAAAAGTAAAACTTTTGCTTATTTTGCTTAATAACACAACAATGATAGTATGATTAAAGTGAAAGTTAATTGTTCGTTTGTACATAGTATACGTAATTGTTAATGTTGTAAAAGGTATTTGCACAACTAATTAACGTTAGCGTTAAAGAGGAGCACGTCTTTGTAAACACTGAACAGGCACGCCAAACGCTCCTCTCAGAGCGAAACGGTGCTTTAGTTTATGAATTTACAACGCAGATACAAATGACACGTTCATGTTTTTGTGTAATGATGACAACGTATACTCACGCGGACGATTGACTAGTTGATGGTGATGGCAAGAACGCTGCCGTTGTGCTGCTATGATAGGCCATTTCCGCTCGACACAGTGTGCATACAACAACATTATTAGCAGAGGTGGGTAGAGTAGCCAGAAATTGTACTCAAGTAAGAGTACTGTTACTTTAGAGATTTATTACTCAAGTAAAAGTAAGGAGTAGTCACCCAAATATTTACTTGAGTAAAAGTAAAAAGTATATTGTGGAAAAACTACTCAAGTACTGAGTAACTGATGAGTAACATACACACACATATCATATCATATCATATATATATATATATATATATATATATATATATATATATATACACACACACACACATATATATATACACACATTGATATATATACAGTAAATAATTTATATTTATTTATTTTGCCGTTTTTGTTTACATGTTAAAGGTGTTTTAATGAATATACATGCATGTTTAACATATATAGATTCCTTTCTTTCATGAAGACAAAAATATAAGTTGGTGTATTACCTGATTCTGATGACTTGCATTGATTGTAATCAGACAGTAGTGATGATAACGTCCACGTTTTCAAATGGAGGAGAAAAAAAGTTCCTCCTTTCTGTCTAATACCACATGAAAGTGGTTGGTTTTTGGCATCTTATTTGTCCAGCTTCCATATTCGTTTTTATACACTTTACAAGAAATACATTGGCGGCAAACTCCGTAGCTTGCTAGCTTGTTTGCGCTGGCTTTCGGAGACTCTTATTTTGAAAGCGCAGGCGCTATGGAGCGGCACTTTTATTGTGAAGACAGGAACTGTGCAGTCAGTCTTTAGGCTTTTGACGGGATGTACGGTTGAAATAAAAAAGGGTCTTTTTTCCTTCACACTTTTGATTGATTGATTGGAACTTTTATTAGTAGATTGCACAGTACAGTACATATTCCGTACAATTAACCACTAAATGGTAACACCCGAATACGTTTTTCAACTTGTTTAAGTCAGGTCATGTGACCGCCTGGCTCTGTTTGATTGGTCCAACGTCACCAGTGACTGCATCTGATTGGTGGAACGGAGTAAAGTAAACACATTGGTTGTGCAAGATGAAGAAATGTTGCTGATATGGTAAGTGAGTTTCTTCCGAACAAGTGCATTTCAATACAAGCTTCTTTTAAATGTAAAAAGAGACTGAGCTAAAGTGTGTGTGTGTGTCACCAAATTTGTTCCCCACCTGCGCCCCCACCCTCCAAAACTGCTCCATCCTGCTTCCGCGTCATCATCATTCATTAGACTAATTACCGGTAGTCAAATGTACGTCAATGCCAACAGGTGTGGACCTGATGATGGCCAGTATTTGTCTTTGTGTGAATAGATGCTGTGAATTGAGCAATGTGATCGATGAAGTGTACAGTAATCCTTGTGTTTATGTACTAACTCCTTATATTTATGTAGTAATTCCTCATGTTCATGTAAGAATGTCTTATGTTTATGTATTGACTCCTATGTGTTTATGTATTAATGCCTTAAGTTAGTGCAGGGGTCGGCAACCCGCGGCTCCGGAGCCGCATGCGGCTCTTTGACCACTCTGATGCGGCTCAGCTGCATACTTGCCAACCCTCCCGATTTTCCCGGGAGACTTACGGATTTCGGTGCCTCTCCCAGGGCAAATATTCTCCGATTTTCCCCCTAACAATAAAAATATGGGCGTGCCATAATGAAACAGCATTTAACGCCCTCTACAACCTGTACAAACAGCGTGCCGGCCCAACCACACGTTGTATGAGGCTTCTGCTTGCACACGTAAGTGACAGCAAGGCATACTTGGTCAACAGCCACACAGGTTACACTGACGGTGGCCATATAAAACAACTTTGAACACTCTTACTAATATGCGCCACACTGTGAACCCACACCAAACAAGAATGACACACACATTTTGGGAGAACATCTGCACTGTAACACAACATAAACACAACAGAACAAATACCCAGAATCCCACGCAGCCCTAACTCTTCCGGGCTACATTATACACCCCCGCTACCAGAGGTGGGTAGTAACGCGCTACATTTACTCCGTTACATCTACTTGAGTAACTTTTGGGATAAATTGTACTTCTAAGAGTAGTTTTAATGCAACATACTTTTACTTTTACTTAAGTATATTTATAGAGAAGGAACGCTACTTTTACTCCGCTACTTTTATCTACATTCAGCTCGCTACTCGCTACTAATTTTTATCGATCTGTTAATGCACGCTTTGTTTGTTTTGGTCTGTCAGACAGACCTTCATAGTGCCTGCGTTTCAACAAATACAGTCACTGGTGACGTTCACTCCGTTCCACCAATCAGATGCAGTCACTGGTGACGTTGGACCAATCAAACAGAGCCAGGTGGTCACATGACCTGACTTAAACAAGTTGAAAAACTTATTGGGGTGTTACCATTTAGTGGTCAATTGTACGGAATATGTACTGTACTGTGCAATCTACTAATAAAAGTTCCAATCAATCAATCAAAAGTGTGAGGGAAAAAAGATACTTGTTTTATTTCAACCTTACCGTCAAAAGCCTAAAGACTGACTGCACAGTTCCTGTCTTCACAATAAAAGTGCCGCGCCATCGCGCCTGCGCTTTCAAAACAAGAGTCTCCGAAAGCCAGCGCAAACAAGCTAGCAAGCTACGGAGTTTGACGCCAATATATTTCTTGTAAAGTGTATAAAAACGAATATGGAAGCTGGACAAATAAGATGCCAAAAACCCACCACTTTCATGTGGTATTGGACAGAAAGGAGGAACTTTTCTTCTCCTCCATTTGAAAACGTGGACGTTATCATCACTACTGTCTGATTACAATCAACGCAAGTCATCAGAATCAGGTAATACACCAACTTATATTCTAGTCTTCATTAAAGAAAGGAATCTATATGTTAAACATGCATGTATATTCATTAAAACACCTTTAACATGTAAACAAAAACAGCAAAATAAATACTTATAAATTATATACTGTATATATCAATGTATATATATATATATATATATATATATATATATACATATATATATGATATGAGTGTGTATGTTACTCATCAGTTACTCAGTACTTGAGTAGTTTTTTCACAACATTACTTTTACTCAAATAAATATTTGGGTGACTACTCCTTACTTTTACTTGAGTAATAAATCTCTAAAGTAACAGTACTCTTACTTGAGTACAATTTCTGGCTACTCTACCCACCTCTGCCCGCTACCAGCAAACCCCGCCCACAACAACCCTGCTCCCCCACACATCAACCCCCCCCCCCGCCCTCCCTCCGTGCGTCGGTTGAGGTGGGCGGGGTTTGCTGAGAGCGGGGGTGTATAATGGAGCCCGGAAGAGTTAGGGCTGCATGGGATTCTGGGTATTTGTTCTGTTGTGTTAAGGTGCAGATGTTCTCCCAAAATGTGTTTGTCATTCTTGTTTGGTGTGGGTTCACAGTGTGGCGCATATTTGTAAGAGTGTTAAAGGCCTACTGAAAGCCACTACTACCGACCACGCAGTCTGATAGTTTATATATCAATGATGAAATCTTAACATTGCAACACATGCCAATATGTCCGGGTTAGTTTACTAAAGTGCAATTTTAAATTTCGCGCAACATATCCTGCTGAAAACGTCTCGGTATGATGACGTCAGCGTGTGACGTCACGGATTGTAGAGGACATTTTGGGACAGCGTGGTGGCCAGCTATTAAGTCGTGTGTTTCATCGCAAAATTCCACAGTATTCTGGACATCTGTGTTGGTGAATCTTTTGCAATTTGTTCAATGAACAATGGAGACAGCAAAGAAGAAAGCTGTAGGTGGGAAGCGGTGTATTGCGGCCGACTTCAGCAACACAAACACGGCCGGTGTTTCATTGTTTACATTCCCGAAAGATGATAGTCAATCTTTACCATTGGCTTGTGGAGAACTGGGACAACAGAGACTCTTACCAGGAGGACTTTGAGTTGGATACGCAGACGCGGTACCGTGAGTACGCCTCCAAACATTTGATCGCTTGCCCGTACGTGCGTGCCGCTACGTGCATGTCACGTACGTAACTTTGGGGAAATATATGTGCTGTATGAACTTTGGGGAGGTGAACGGTACTTTGGGCTGTGGGATTGAGTATGTTGTGCAGGGGTTTGAGTTGTATTGGACGGGAGGGGGGAGGTGTTTGTTATGCGGGATTAATTTGTGGCATATTAAATATAAGCCTGGTTGTGTTGTGGCTAATAGAGTATACAGGTAAAAGCCAGTAAATTAGAATATTTTGAAAAACTTGATTTATTTCAGTAATTGCATTCAAAAGGTGTAACTTGTACATTATATTTATTCATTGCACACAGACTGATGCATTCAAATGTTTATTTCATTTAATTTTGATGATTTGAAGTGGCAACAAATGAAAATCCAAAATTCCGTGTGTCACAAAATTAGAATATTACTTAAGGCTAATACAAAAAAGGGATTTTTAGAAATGTTGGCCAACTGAAAAGTATGAAAATGAAAAATATGAGCATGTACAATACTCAATACTTGGTTGGAGCTCCTTTTGCCTCAATTACTGCGTTAATGCGGCGTGGCATGGAGTCGATGAGTTTCTGGCACTGCTCAGGTGTTATGAGAGCCCAGGTTGCTCTGATAGTGGCCTTCAACTCTTCTGCGTTTTTGGGTCTGGCATTCTGCATCTTCCTTTTCACAATACCCCACAGATTTTCTATGGGGCTAAGGTCAGGGGAGTTGGCGGGCCAATTTAGAACAGAAATACCATGGTCCGTAAACCAGGCACGGGTAGATTTTGCGCTGTGTGCAGGCGCCAAGTCCTGTTGGAACTTGAAATCTCCATCTCCATAGAGCAGGTCAGCAGCAGGAAGCATGAAGTGCTCTAAAACTTGCTGGTAGACGGCTGCGTTGACCCTGGATCTCAGGAAACAGAGTGGACCGACACCAGCAGATGACATGGCACCCCAAACCATCACTGATGGAGGAAACTTTACACTAGACTTCAGGCAACGTGGATCCTGTGCCTCTCCTGTCTTCCTCCAGACTCTGGGACCTCGATTTCCAAAGGAAATGCAACATTTGCATGGTTGGGTGATGGTTTGGGGTGCCATGTCATCTGCTGGTGTCGGTCCACTCTGTTTCCTGAGATCCAGGGTCAACGCAGCCGTCTAGCCGTTTTAGCAACTGTTATGTAAAAGGAAAGGGGTAGGATTAAATAAGCTCTGCTTCTTCCTACTCCTTTTCGAACATGTTGAAAAGAGAAACTGGAGATTGTGATGTATCATGTTGTATGCTTGCATGTTCCAAATAAACTCAAACTCAAACTCAATGAACTCTCCCAAAATAACAGAAACCACATCAAGCTTCCACCCAAAACGAAGACACAATATGACAATACCGAAACAAATGCAGGGTGGATTCAGACTCCTGACAACAAAATCGGCAATCATCTGACTCTGTCATATTCCCTAGTTTTTAAGAAGTTATAAATAATTTTAATTTGAAAATAATAAAATCATTCTTACAACAAAATAGTTGGCACAAGAAACGGTTAAGGTTATTAACCTAAACCTGATGACTTCAACACCAGAAGAACTTGACTCTCATTATCATAATTGCACCTGCAAATAGGTAAAAAGGTGTGGCCTTGCGTCATGTTCAACATTCTTCAGACAACACCGCCCACAAGGAAACAACACCTTTTGCTAATTACTTCCAAGCAGCATTTGCAGTCGTCAGCTCGCCACGTCTGCTTCATCAGAACCCCTGCTGTGCTCCGTACCTGGTGACCTCCTCATGGCGGTGCTGGTCAGAAGATGGAAACGTCTTCTGCTGCTCAACGCGGTGGCGTTGGTGGCGGTGCTGACCGTGTGGACCATCCTCTGCACCCACGAGTTCCGAATCATCCTCAATCCGCAGCTGAAGGACGTCGTGTTAGTACGCAACAAAGGTAGAACCAGAACCAATCCTGACAGAGCTTTTTGATCATGTGACTAACTTTTGTCAGCTAACTCTCACTGTCGATTCAAATAGAAAGCATTAATAGGTGCAGACTTTATAACAAAGTTATCATTATTATATTATCATTACACCGCATTACCTTAATCAAAAAGTCCTTTTATTGTTCTCCATCATCGAAAATGTGTTAGCTTTCGGTGTGGCGTTGGTGGTCTGCAACTCAGGATGCAGAGACAGCAGGCAAAGTGCAAGTAAGACCCTTTGATTAGGAAAAACTAAGCAGAAATAGGTCGGCAAGGAAGTGCACAGGCAGAGGTGGGTAGAGTAGCCAGAAATTGTACTCAAGTAAGAGTACTGTTACTTTAGAGATTTATTACTCAAGTAAAAGTAAGGAGTAGTCACCCAAATATTTACTTGAGTAAAAGTAAAAAGTATGCTGTGAAAAAACTACTCAAGTACTGAGTAACTGATGAGTAACATACACACACATATCATATATATACATATATACACACACAAACATATATATATATATATATATATATAAATACATTGATATATACAGTATATAATTTATATTTATTTATTTTGCCGTTTTTGTTTACATGTTAAAGGTGTTTTAATGAATATACATGCATGTTTAACACATATAGATTCCTTTCTTTCATGAAGACAAGAATATAAGTTGGTGTATTACCTGATTCTGATGACTTGCGTTGATTGTAATCAGACAGTAGTGATGATAACGTCCATGTTTTCAAATGGAGGAGAAAAAAAGTTCCTCCTTTCTGTCTAATACCACATGAAAGTGGTTGGTTTTTGGCATCTAGTTTGTCCAGCTTCCATATTCGTTTTTATACACTTTACAAGAAATACATTGGCGGCAAACTCCGTAGCTTGCTAGCTTGTTTGCGCTGGCTTTCGGAGACTCTTGTTTTGAAAGCGCAGGCGCGATGGAGCGGCACTTTTATTGTGAAGACAGGAACTGTGCAGTCAGTCTTTAGGCTTTTGACGGGATGTACGGTTGAAATAAAAAAGGGTCTTTTTTCCTTCACACTTTTGATTGATTGATTGGAACTTTTATTAGTAGATTGCACAGTACAGTACATATTCCGTACAATTGACCACTAAATGGTAACACCCGAATAAGTTTTTCAACTTGTTTAAGTCAGGTCATGTGACCGCCTGGCTCTGTTTGATTGGTCCAACGTCACCAGTGACTGCATCTGATTGGTGGAACGGAGTGAACGTCACCAGTGACTGTATTTGTTGAAACGCAGGCACTATGAAGGTCTGTCTGACAGACCAAAGCAAACAAAGCGTGCATTAACAGATCGATCAAAATTAGTAGCGAGTAGCGAGCTGAATGTAGATAAAAGTAGCGGAGTAAAAGTAGCGTTTCTTCTCTATAAATATACTCAAGTAAAAGTAAAAGTATGTTGCATTAAAACTACTCTTAGAAGTACAATTTATCCCAAAAGTTACTCAAGTAGATGTAACGGAGTAAATGTAGCGCGTTACTACCCACCTCTGAGCATAAGGAATGATCTGCAGCCCGTCGAGTACAAAGCAAACAAAGCAAAATGGTCCAGCCCAGTCCAGATTACTTGGCATAAAAAAAGCAAGGACAGGCGAGGGCAGCCAGCGCTTGGACAAGAGAAGTGGTGGAGGCAACCCAGCGGGCACAAGACATTGATACAACGTTGATTATACATACTTGTCCTTTAAAACGGACTTTGAAACATCGTTGCAAAATAGTTGTGTTTGTACATTGAGACAATGTTGATGTCTAACGTTAGATCCCCGTTGTTGGTTGGCAAATGACCAAATTTCAATGGTCAAATCAACATCAATCAATCAATCAATGTTTATTTATATAGCCCTAAATCACAAGTGTCTCAAAGGGCTGCACAAGCCACAACGACATCCTCGGTACAAAGCCCACATAAGGGCAAGGAAAAACTCACCCCAGTGGGACGTCGATGTGAATGACTATGAGAAACCTTGGAGAGGACCGCATATGTGGGTAACCCCCCCCCTCTAGGGGAGACCGACAGCAATGGATGTCGAGTGGGTCTGACATAATATTGTGAGAGTCCAGTCCATAGTGGATCCAACATAATAGTAAGAGTCCAGTCCATAGTGGATCTAACATAATAGTAAGAGTCCAGTCCATAGTGGGGCCAGCAGGACACCATCCCGAGCGGAGACGGGTCAGCAGCGCAGAGATGTTTCCAGCCGATGCACAGGCGAGCGGTCCACCCCGGGTCCCGACTCTGGACAGCCAGCACTTCATCCATGGCCACCGGACCTGTGCCCCCCCCCCCCCTCCACAGGGAATAGGGGAGCAGAGGAGAAAATAAAATAAACGGCAGATCAACTGGTCTAACAGGGGGGCTATTTAAAGGCTAGAGTATACAAATGAGTTTTAAGATGGGACTTAAATGCTTCTACTGAGGTAGCATCTCTAATTGTTACCGGGAGGGCATTCCAAATACTGGAGCCCCAATAGAAAACGCTCTATAGCCCGCAGACTTTTTTTGGGCTCTGGGAATCACTAATAAGCCGGAGTTCTTTGAAGGCAGATTTCTTGCCGGGACATATGGTACAATGCAATCGACAAGATAGGACGGAGCTAGACCGTGTAGTATTTTATACGTAAGTAGTAAAACCTTAAAGTCACATCTTAAGTGCACAGGAAGCCAGTGCAGGTGAGCCAGTATAGGTATATATATATGTATATATGTATATAAAGGTATATACAGTATAGGCGTAATATGATCAAACTTTCTTGTTCTTGTCAAAAGTCTAGCAGCTGCATTTTGTACCAATTGTAGTCTTTTAATGCTAGACATAGGGAGACCCGAAAATAATACGTTACAGTAGTCGAGACGAGACGTAACGAACGCATGAATAATGATCTCAGCGTCGCTAGTGGATAAAATAGAACGAATTTTAGCGATATTACGGAGATGAAAGAAGGCCGTTTTAGTAACACTCTTAATGTGTGACTCAAAGGAGAGAGTTGGGTGGAAGATAATACCCAGATTCTTTACTGATTCGCCTTCTGTAATTGTTTGCTTGTCAAATGTTAAGGTGGTATTATTAAATAAATGTCGGTGTTTAGCAGGACCGATAATCAGCATTTCCGTTTTCTTGGCGTTGAGTTGCAAGAAGTTAGCGGACATCCATTGTTTAATTTCATTAAGACACGCCTCCAGCTGACTACAATCCGGTGTGTTGGTCAGCTTTAGGGGCATGTAGAGTTGGCTGTCATCAGCATAACAATGAAAGCTAACACCGTATTTGCGTATGATGTCGCTTAGCGGCAGCATGTAAATGCTAAAGAGTGCAGGGCCAAGAACCGAACCCTGAGGAACTCCGCACGTTACCTTAACATAGTCCGAGGTCACATTATTATGGGAGACGCACTGCATCCTGTCAGTAAGATAAGAGTTAAACCACGACAAAGCTAAGTCTGACATACCAATACGTGTTTTGATACGCTCTAATAAAATATTATGATCGACGGTATCGAAAGCAGCGCTAAGATCAAGAAGCAGCAACATAGATGACGCATCAGAATCCATCGTTAGCAGTAGATCATTAGTCATTTTTGCGAGGGCTGTCTCCGTAGAGTGATTTGCCCTGAAACCGGATTGAAAAGGTTCACAGAGATTGTTAGACACTAAGTGTTCATTTAGCTGCTGTGCGACAATTTTTTCGAGGATTTTCGAAATAAAGGGAAGGTGGGACACCGGTCGGTAGTTTACCATGAGGTCAGGATCAAGGTTAGGTCTTTTGAGCAGAGGATGAATAACCGCTTTCTTGAATGCTAGGGGAACAGTGCCAGAGGAAAGTGATAGGTTTATAATATTTAGCACTGATGGACCTAATAATACAAAAAGCTCCTTGATAAGTTTCCCAGGAAGTGGGTCAAGTAAACATGTTGTTTGTTTTACAACATCACGACTTGACATTGAATAAACGTTGTCAAAAAGCATGTTGTTTCAACGTTGTAATTGTGTTGTAGAATATTGGTTGGGAAATGACCAAATTTCAATGGTCAAGTCAACGTCAGAACCCATCCATCCATCCATCCATCTTTAACCGCTTATCCGGAATCGGGTCGCGGGGACAACAGCTCCAGCAGAGAGCCCCAGACTTCCGTCTCCAGAGCAACATTAGCCACTTCCTCCTGGGGAATCCCGAAGCGTTCCCAGGCCAGAGAGGAGATGTAATCCCCCCATCTGGTCCTTGGCCTGCCCCAGGGTCTCCTCCCAGTGGGACGTGCAACGAGGACCTCCCTAGGCAGACACTCGTGATGCATTCGCACGAGATGCCCGAACCACCTAAGCTGGCTCCTTTCCAAGCGAAGGAGCAGCGGTTCTACTCCGAGTCTCTCTCGGGTGACTGAACTTCTCACCCTATCTCTAAGGGAGATGCCAGACACCCTACTCATTTCGGCCGCTTGTATCCGCGAACTTATTCTTTCGGTCATGACCCACACTTCATGACCATAGGTGAGAGTAGGAATGTAGATAGTTTGGTAGACCGAGAGCTTTGCCTTCAATGCGGTAAAGAGACTGCAATACTGCCCCAGCTGCTCCGATTCTCCGGCTGATTTCCTTCTCCATCTTTCCCTCATTCGTTAACAAGACCCCGAGATACTTAAACTCCTCCACCTGGGACAGAGTCTTGTCCTCTACCTGGACTGTACAAACCATCGGTTACCTGCTGAGAACCATGGCCCACGTCAGAACCCAACATTGATTAAACGTCGTCAAAAAGCATGTTGTTTCAACGTTGTATTTGTGTTGTAGAATATTGGTCGCGAAATGACAAAAATTCAATGGTCAAATCAACGTCAGAACCCAACATTGATCAAACGTCGTCAAAAAGCATGTTGTTTCAATGTTATGTTTGAGTTGCTCAACGCCAGGACCTAATTCAACATCGCAGTGCTACGGACTTTAGAGGTTCTACTTTATTTCACTTTGACTGGAACTGAGTCACACACTCTTCTAGCAGCTAACAAAAATGTTCTGGTTCTGTCCTTTAGATCTGTCCAAACATCTTGGCCTGATTGAGGGCAAGGACACAGACACCAACCTGCCGCATCTGTCCTCAGACGAGGAGAATATGGCCCAGAATCTGAGCCTAAAGTACGGCTATAACGTCTACCTGAGCGACAAAATCTCTCTGGACCGGACCATCACGGGTTTCGGACCCAGCGGGTGAGCTCAGCTCCGACGTGCGCTCCCAAACAGGAAGTAGTTGCATGAATAATAATCAATACAGTCATCACATTTAGGTAGCGCTTTTCGAGATCAATTTGGGGTTTTCACTCAGTCCTGTTACGGTAAATTTGGAATATTTGCAAGATGGTCCACAGGAAGTCGCACCAATCAGATCCTACACAAGCCAAAGTAGGTTCCCTCATTTAGTTTTCTGTATATTTGATGATAGAACATTTTTACGTAAATACCTCAAGAGGGCTTTTCTCAACATTATTAATGTGGGATTAAAAAAGAGATTAATTAGATGAGATAATTAGATGGGATCACACTCCTCAGCCTTCCCGGTAAGGTCTATTCAGGTGTACTGGAGAGGAGGCTACGCCGGATAGTCCAACCTCGGATTCAGGAGGAACAGTGTGGTTTTGGTCCTGGTCGTGGAACTGTGGACCAGCTCTATACTCTCGGCAGGGTCCTTGAGGGTGCATGGGAGTTTGCCCAACCAGTCTACATGTGTTTTGTGGACTTGGAGAAGGCATTCGACCGTGTCCCTCGGGAAGTCCTGTGGGGAGTGCTCAGAGAGTATGGGGTATCGGACTGTCTGATTGTGGCAGTCCGCTCCCTCTTTGTTCAGTGCCAGAGCTTGGTCCGCATTGCCGGCAGTAAGTCGGACACGTTTCCAGTGAGGGTTGGACTGCCCTTTGTCACCGATTCTGTTCATAACTTTTATGGACAGAATTTCTAGGCGCAGTCAAGGCGTTGAGGGGATCCGGTTTGGTGGCTGTAGGATTAGGTCTCTGCTTTTTAAACATGATGTGGTCCTGATGGCTTCATCTGGCCAGGATCTTCAGCTCTCACTGGATCGGTTCGCAGCCGAGTGTGAAGCGACTGGGATGAGAATCAGCACCTCCAAGTCCGAGTCCATGGTTCTCTCCCGGAAAAGGGTGGAGTGCCATCTCCGGGTTGGGGAGGAGATCTTGCCCCAAGTGGAGGAGTTCAAGTGCCTCGGAGTCTTGTTCACGAGTGAGGGAAGAGTCGATCGTGAGATCGACAGGCGGATCGGTGCGGCGTCTTCAGTAATGCGGACGCTGTATCGATCCGTTGTGGTGAAGAAGGAGCTTAGCTGAAAGGCAAAGCTCTCAATTTACCGGTCGATCTACGTTCCCATCCTCACCTATGGTCATGAGCTTTGGGTCATGACCGAAAGGACAAGATCACGGGTACAAGCGGCCGAAATGAGTTTCCTCCGCCGGGTGGCGGGGCTCTCCCTTAGAGATAGGGTGAGAAGCTCTGCCATCCGGGGGGAGCTCAAAGTAAAGCCGCTGCTCCTCCACATGGAGAGGAGCCAGATGAGGTGGTTCGGGCATCTGGTCAGGATGCCACCCGAACGCCTCCCTAGGGAGGTGTTTAGGGCACGTCTGACCGGTAGGAGGCCACGGGGAAGACCCAGGACACGTTGGGAAGACTATGTCTCCCGGCTGGCCTGGGAACGCCTCGGGGTCCCACAGGAAGAGCTGGACGAAGTGGCTGGGGAGAGGGAAGTCTGGGCTTCCCTGCTTAGGCTGCTGCCCCCGCGACCCGACCTCGGATAAGCGAAAGAAGATGGATGGATGGATGGATGGATTAATTAGATGAATCAAATACAGATCATAATGAATCAATCCCTCATTTTTTCAATCCGCACTAGTTTTGTTTAGGTTAAAAATATTTTTATTTGTGCCAACATGCTTTTATGGCTATATTTCATGTATTTGTTCATGCTAAAAACTCCTTCTTGCTACTCATGTTTGAGTCATGTTTGGCTCAAGAACCTGCTACAAAAGTGAAATGGAGGGGTGGGCGTATCGATCTGAATAGTGATAGTATTGATTAGGGGTGTGGGAAAAAAATCGATTCGAATTCAAATTGCGATTCTCACGTTGTGCAATTCAGAATCGATTCTCATTTATAATTAATTGTTGTTGATAATAATGAATATCATCAACAACAGTATCAATATTAGTTACAATTTCCACATAGCAGTGATTAAAAATCCCTCATTGACATTATCATTAGACATTTATAAAAATAAAAGAACAATAGTATCACAGTGGCTTACACTTGCATCGCTTCTCATAAGCTTGACAACACACTGTGTCCAATATTTTCACAAAGATAAAATAAGTCATATTTTCGGTTCATTTAATAGTTACCGTATTTTCCGCACCATAAGGCGCCCTGGGTTATAAGCCGCGCCTTCAATGAACGGCATATTTCAAAACTTTGTCCACCTATAAGCCGCCCTGTGTTGTAAGCCGCATCTAACTGCGCTAAAGGAATGTCAAAAAGGTCAGTCAAACTTTAATAATATATTAAAAACCAGCGTGATGTGGGCGCGCATGGAATCGTATATCAACATGGACGGAGCTGCGTGAAAAAAGCCACCCGGCCTCTTCGCGTAAACTTAAACTTCTCTTAACCACTCGCTCATCTTTTCTTCATCCATCCATCCCTTCGAGTTAGCTTTTATGATGACGCCGGCTGGAAAGGTCTCTTTTGGCAAGGTCTTCCTTTTGAATATCACCATGGGTGGAAGTTTCTGGCCATTAGCATGGCAAGCTAGAACCACAGTGAAGGATGACTTCTCATTCCCTGTGGTGCGAATATTCACCGTACGTGCTCCCGTTGTATCCACAGTGCGGTTCACAGGAATATCAGTTGCTGTGAAATAGTAATCCGTGTGCGGATGGAGAGATTGCGTCTTTTCATGAACCGGATCCCTGTCGCTTAGTAGGAGCCATTTTGTGGTCTTTACAGATGTAAACACACAAAGGAAATGAAACGTACGGTAATATCCGCGCGCTTTTTCTTCTTCTACGCGGGCGGGTGGTTGCTTACAGTAGAAGAAGAAGCGCTTCCTCTTCTATGGGGGCGGGTGCTTACCTTGGCGGTTGCTTGCGTAGAAGAAGAAGCGCTTCCTGTTCTACCGGGAAAAAAGATGGCGGCTGTTTACCGTAGTTACGAGACCGAAACTTTATGAAAATTAATCTTAATATTAATCCATATATAAAGCGCACCGGGTTATAAGGCGCACTGTCAGCTTTTGAGAAAATTTGTGGTTTTTAGGTGCGCCTTATAGTGCGGAAAATACGGTAAAACAAATGTACATTATTGCAATCAGTTGATAAAACATTGTCCTTTACAATTATAAAAGCAAAAGCCAGATGGTACTCGATAAAGCTGCTATTTGTTCTATTAAAAACATTTTTTAAATACAAAAAAATTGCATTTGTGTCAAAATATTAGGATCTTTTTTTCAAGTTAACTCAAACGTTTACTGTGATTAATCATGATTGATCACATCTCATAAAAGTGTGATTAATCAGATTTTTTTTTAATGATCATTTGACAGCACAAAATTTTTACACTCAAATTTTGTTACTTTGTGGCTTATTTTCAATTTTTTTCTTAAATTATTGTGTGTAATTGAACGTAATAAAGGAATTATTTGAATTAATTTTATAGTAGTGCATTGTTTTGTATAGTCGTATGTAATAATAAAAACATTGTTGTTTGAATAAAATATTTTTCCTGTTATCGTCGTCGTAATTAACTAACTTATTATTAATCAGATTTTTTTTTAATGATCATTTGACAGCACAAAATTTTTACACTCAAATGTTGTTACTTTGTGACTTATTTTCAATTTTTTTCTTAAATAATTGTGTGTAATTGAACGTAATAAAGGAATTATTTGAATTCATTTTATAGTAGTGCATTGTTTTGTATAGTCGTATTTAATAATAAAAACATTGTTTGAATAAAATATTTTTCCTGTTATCGTCGTTGTAATTAACTAACTTATTATTAATCAGATTTTTTTTAATGATCATTTGACAGCACAAAATTTTTACACTCAAATTTTGTTACTTTGTGACTTATTTTCAATTTTTTTCTTAAATTATTGTGTGTAATTGAACGTAATAAAGGAATTATTTGAATTAATTTTATAGTAGTGCATTGTTTTGTATAGTCGTATTTAAAAATAAAAACATTGTTGTTTGAATAAAATATTTTTCCTGTTATCGTCGTCGTAATTAACTAACTTATTATTAATCAGATTTTTTTTTAATGATCATTTGACAGCACAAAATTTTACACTCAAATTTTGTTACTTTGTGACTTATTTTCAATTTTTTTTTTAATCATTGTGTGTAATTGAACGTAATAAAGGAATTATTTGAATTCATTTTATAGTAGTGCATTGTTTTGTATAGTCGTATTTAGTAATAAAAACATTATTTGAATGAAATATTTGTCCTGTTATCGTCGTCGTAATTAACTAACTTATTATTAATCAGATTTTTTTTTAATGATCATTTGACAGCACAAAATTTTACACTCAAATTTTGTTACTTTGTGACTTATTTTCAATTTTTTTCTTAAATTATTGTGTGTAATTGAACGTAATAAAGGAATTATTTGAATTCATTTTATAGTTGTGCATTGTTTTGTATAGTCGTATTTAGTAATAAAAACATTATTTGAATGAAATATTTTTCCTGTTATCGTCGTCGTAATTAACTAACTTATTATTAATCAGATTTTTTTTTAATGATCATTTAACAGCACAAAATTTTTACACTCAAATTTTGTTACTTTGTGACTTATTTTCAATTTTTTTTAAATTATTGTGTGTAATTGAACGTAATAAAGGAATTATTTGAATTAATTTTATAGTAGTGCATTGTTTTGTATAGTCGTATTTAGTAATAAAACCATTGTTGTTTGAATAAAATATTTTTCCTGTTATCGTCGTCGTAATTAACTAACTTATTATTAATCAGATTTTTTTTTAATGATTATTTGACAGCACAAAATTTTTACACTCAAATTTTGTTACTTTGTGACTTATTTTCAATTTTTTTCTTAAATTATTGTGTGTAATTGAACGTAATAAAGGAATTATTTGAATTAATTTTATAGTAGTGCATTGTTTTGTATAGTCGTATTTAATAATAAAAACATTGTTGTTTGAATAAAATATTTTTCCTGTTATCGTCGTCGTAATTAACTAACTTATTATTAATCAGATTTTTTTTAATGATTATTTGACAGCACAAAATTTTACACTCAAATTTTGTTACTTTGTGACTTATTTTCAATTTTTTTCTTAAATTATTGTGTGTAATTGAACGTAATAAAGGAATTATTTGAATTAATTTTATAGTAGTGCATTGTTTTGTATAGTCGTATGTAATAATAAAAACATTGTTGTTTGAATAAAATATGTTTCCTGTTATCGTCGTCGTAATTAACTAACTTATTATTAATCAGATTTTTTTTAATGATCATTTGACAGCACAAAATTTTACACTCAAATTTTGTTACTTTGTGACTTATTTTCAATTTTTTTTAAATTATTGTGTGTAATTGAACGTAACAAAGGAATTATTTTAATTAATTTTATAGTAGTGCATTGTTTTGTATAGTCGTATTTAATAATAAAAACATTGTTTGAATAAAATATTTTTCCTGTTATCGTCGTCGTAATTAACTAACTTATTATTAATCAGATTTTTTTTAATGATCATTTGACAGCACAAAATTTTACACTCAAATTTTGTTACTTTGTGACTTATTTTCAATTTTTTTCTTAAATTATTGTGTGTAATTGAACGTAATAAAGGAATTATTTGAATTAATTTTATAGTAGTGCATTGTTTTGTATAGTCGTATGTAATAATAAAAACATTGTTGTTTGAATAAAATATGTTTCCTGTTATCGTCGTCGTAATTAACTAACTTATTATTAATCAGATTTTTTTTAATGATAATTTGACAGCACAAAATTTTTACACTCAAATTTTGTTACTTTGTGACTTATTTTCAATTTTTTTCTTAAATTATTGTGTGTAATTGAACGTAATAAAGGAATTATTTGAATTAATTTTATAGTAGTGCATTGTTTTGTATAGTCGTATGTAATAATAAAAACATTGTTGTTTGAATAAAATATTTTTCCTGTTATCGTCGTCGTAATTAACTAACTTATTATTAATCAGATTTTTTTTTAATGATTATTTGACAGCACAAAATTTTTACACTCAAATGTTGTTACTTTGTGACTTATTTTCAATTTTTTTCTTAAATTATTGTGTGTAATTGAACGTAATAAAGGAATTATTTGAATTGATTTTATAGTAGTGCATTGTTTTGTATAGTCGTATTTAATAATAAAAACGTTGTTTGAATAAAATATTTTTCCTGTAATCGTCGTCGTAATTAACTGACTTATTATTAATCAGATTTTTTTTTAATGATCATTTGACAGCACAAAATTTTTACACTCAAATTTTGTTACTTTTTGGCTTATTTTCAATTTTTTTCTTAAATTATTGTGTGTAATTGAACGTAATAAAGGAATTATTTGAATTAATTTTATAGTAGTGCATTGTTTTATATAGTCGTATTTAATAATAAAAACATTGTTGTTTGAATAAAATATTTTTCCTGTTATCATCGTCGTAATTAACTAACTTATTATTAATCAGATTTTTTTTTAATGATTATTTGACAGCACAAAACTTTACACTCAAATTTTGTTACTTTGTGGCTTATTTTAAATTTTTTTCTTAAATTATTGTATGTTATTGAACGTAATAAAGGAATTATTTGAATTAATTTTATAGTAGTGCATTGTTTTGTATAGTCGTATTTAGTAATAAAACCATTGTTTGAATAAAATATTTTTCCTGTTATCGTCGTCGTAATTAACTAACTTATTATTAATCAGATTTTTTTTAATGATCATTTCACAGCACAAAATTTTTACACTCAAATTTTGTTACTTTGTGACTTCTTTTCAATTTGTTTCTTAAATTATTGTGTGTAATTGAACGTAATAAAGGAATTATTTGAATTAATTTTATAGTAGTGCATTGTTTTGTATAGTCGTATTTAATAATAAAAACATTGTTGTTTGAATAAAATATTTTTCCTGTTATCGTCGTCGTAATTAACTAACTTATTATTAATCAGATTTTTTTTAATGATCATTTGACAGCACAAAATTTTACACTCAAATTTTGTTACTTTGTGACTTATTTTAAATTTTTTTCTTAAATTATTGTGTGTAATTGAACGTAATAAAGGAATTATTTGAATTAATTTTATAGTAGTGCATTGTTTTGTATAGTCGTATTTAATAATAAAAACATTGTTGTTTGAATAAAATATTTTTCCTGTTATCGTTGTCGTAATTAACTAACTTATTTACACAGTTGTAGTATTCAATGATTAAGTCAAAGTATTGGCGATACCAGCCCTCTATTCACTTGGTATCGAATCGATACCAAAATTCTCAATTTGGAGGATTTCAATACGTGTGTTATGAGATTTTCCGGACTATAAGGCGCACTTAAAATCCTTTATTTCTCCTCAAAACTCAACAGAGCGCCTTATAACCCGGTGCGCCTAATGTAAGGAGTACGTTTGGTTGAACTTACCCACCTGGAAGCTATTTTATTTGGTACATGGTGTAATGATAAGTGTGACCAGTAGATGGCAGTCAAACATAAGACATAAGTGTAGGCTGCACTATGATGGCAATATGGCTCAAGTAAACAACACCAACATTTTCAATGTTCCATCGAAAATATAGAACATTACACACGGCGCTCAAAAATCTATCAAAATGTTTTAGTACGACTTTGGTAAGCTATGAAGCCGCACCGCTTGATGGATTGTCGGCACATGCGAGTATTATTATGGTGTGTGTATAAGGTAAGACATTATCTGGCGTTTTGTTTTGCAATATTATGCAAAAGCAACTTTTCTTACCTTCTGTTACCTGCCGATCTGTATTTGGGATCTGCATAAATCTTGAAAAATTGCGCGCATCCGTCTTTGTAGTCCATAAGCTTCTTCTTTTTCTCTATCTTCTTGTTATGGGGCATTCATCCTCCGTTGTTGCCATTTCTAATATAAAGTAGTGTAAAGTTCTTTCTTATATCTGTCAGTAAACTCGCCATGGAAGCGCTAAAACATACCGGTATAGTGAGCTTACATTATTCACCCAAGGAACTTTAGTTATTAGAGTTCCGGTCGGACGTTTTTTCCACGGGACACATTTCTGGTGTTGTTGTTTCCGGATGAGGAGATGCTGCTCCGTTATTATTGAAGTCTGAATGTCATTAAAACAGTCAGCTCCATCTTTTGACACTTCTTCCACTCCTGTCCTTGCACGCTACACCGCTACAACAAAAATGATGGAGAAAAGACGCTGCCGAAGCAACTGTCAGAAAGTGACTTGAAGATGATGTGTAAAACATCATCTATGCCAGGGGAGCTCACACTTTTTCTGCAGGCGAGCTACTTTTCAATTGATCAAGTCGTGGGGATCTACCTCATTCATATATATAATTTATATTTACTTATTTATGAAATATATGTTTTTGTTAATAAGTTAAAGGTGTTTAATGATAATGCAAGCATGTTTAACACATATAGTTAATATTGTTAATAAATTAAAGGTGTTTAATGATAATACAAGTATGTTTAATACATATGGTTAATATTGTTAACAAGTTAAAGGTGTTTAAAGATAATGCAAGCATGTTTAATACATATAGTTAATATTGTTAATAAATTAAAGGTGTTTAATGATAATACAAGAATATTTAATACATATAGTTAATATTGTTAATAAATTAAAGGTGTTTAATGATAATACAAGTATGTTTAATACATATTGTTAATATTGTTAACAAGTTAAAGGTGTTTAAAGATAATGCAAGCATGTTTAACACATATAGTTAATATTGTTAACAAGTTAAGGTGGTTAAAGATAATACAAGCATGTTTAACACATATAGATTCCTTTCTTTCATGAAGACAAGAATATAAGTTGGTGTATTACCTGATTCTGATGACTTGCATTGATAGGAATCAGACAGTGGTGCTAAAAACGTCCGCATTTTCGAATGGAGGAGAAAAAAAGTCCTCTTTTCTGTCCAATACCACATGAAAGTGGTTGGTTTTTGGCATCTTATTTGTCCAGCTTCCGTACTCCTTTGTATACACTTTACAAGAAATACATTGTCGGCAAACTCCGTAGCTTGCTAGCTTGTGCACGCTAGCTTTCTTGAGACTCGTTTTGTTAGCACAACTGTGCAGTCGCGGTCTTTGGGGTTTTGACGACAGGTACGGCGCCAGAGTCTGTTGAAATAAAGTGTTTCTCGCCTTCCAGTCGGTAATTTTAATGAGCTGGCAGCAGCCAGCGTCATCTCAGAAGACCCTCGGGTGCCGTGAATGTCAATCAAGTGACGAAAGTGACGTCATAGTGAAGATTTATGATCGCTCATTTTTAGGACTATTTTTTTAATGCCTGGCTGGTGATCGACTGACACACCCTCCGAGATCGACCGGTAGATCGCGATCGACGTAATGAGCACCCCTGATCTATGCAAACGAAAAAAACACCATTACCGTATTTTCCGCACCATAAGCCGCCCCGTGTTATAAGCCGCGCCTTCAATGAACGGCATATTTCAAAACTTTGTCCACCTATAAGCCGCCCCGTGTTGTAAGCCGCATCTAACTGCGCTAAAGGAATGTCAAAAAAACAGTCAGATAGGTCAGTCAAACTTTAATAATATATTAAAAACCAGCGTTCTAACAACTCTGTTCACTTCCAAAATGTACGGTAATGTGCAAATGTGCAATCACAAACATAGTAAAATTCAAAATAGTGCAGAGCAATAGCAATAACTTAATGTTGCTCGAACGTTAATGTCACAACACACAAAATAAACATAACACTCACTTTCTGAAGTTATTCTTCATTCATAAATCCCTCGAATTCTTCTCCTACGGTGTCCGAATTAAAAAGTTGGGCGAATTACGGGATCCAAAATGGCCGGCTCCGTCTCGTCGAAGTCATCGGAGTCAGTGTCGCTGTTGTTTTTCCAGCAGTTCCGTGAATCCTGCCTTCCGGAAAGCTCGGACCACAGTTGAGACCGAAATATCCGCCCAGGCATTTACGATCCACTGGCAGATGTTGGCGTATGTCGTCCGGCGCTGTCTCCCTGTCTTAGTGAATGTGTGTTCGCCTTCGGTCATCCATTGTTCCCACGCCGTTCGCAGTCATGCTTTAAATGCCTTGTTGACACCAATATCGAGCGGTTGGAGTTCTTTGGTTAATCCACCCGGAATGACGGCGAGTGTTGTATTTGTGTGCTTCACTTGTTTTTTGACACCATCTGTGATGTGGGCGCGCATGGAGTCGTATATCAACATGGACGGAGCTGCGTGAAAAAAGCCACCCGGCCTCTTCGCGTAAACTTCCCTTAACCACTCGCTCATCTTTTCTTCATCCATCCATCCCTTCGAGTTAGCTTTTATGATGACGCCGGCTGGAAAGTTCTCTTTTGGCAAGGTCTTCCTTTTGAATATCACCATGGGTGGAAGTTTCTGGCCATTAGCATGGCAAGCTAGAACCACAGTGTGTCGCTTAGTAGGAGCCATTTTGTGGTCTTTACAGATGTAAACACACAAAGGAAATGAAACATATTACCCGCGCGCTTCTTCTTCTATGGGGGCGGGTGCTTACCTTGGCGGTTGCTTACCGTAGAAGAAGAAGCACTTCCTCTTCTACGGGGAAAAAAGATGGCGGCTGTTTACCGTAGTTGCGAGACCTAAACTTTATGAAAATGAATCTTAATATTAATCCATATATAAAGCGCACCGGGTTATAAGCCGCACTGTCAGCTTTTGAGTACATTTGTGGTTTTTGGGTGCGGCTAATAGTGCGGAAAATACGGTACATGTTATGTAGACCACAAGGAAGTGTTTTACATTTAGAGAAAATAATAATGATATGACTCCTTAAATGCGCCTTATAATCCGGTGCGCCCTATGGTCCGGAAAATACGGTATTTCGAAGTTAAATTCAGTGCCATGGCCTATAAGGACTCCTGCACTTTCAAAATCCTCTGTGTTCTTGCTTTTGTGTGTGCAGATGCCAAAAGTTGACCTACCCGAGCAACCTCCCCCAGATGTCCCTCATCTTCATCTTCGTCAACGAGGCGCTGTCGGTCATCCTGCGCTCGGTGCACTCAGCCGTCAATCACACGCCGCCTGAGCTGCTGAAGGAAATCATCCTGGTGGACGACTACAGCGACGAAGGTGCGTCAACTAAACACTCCAATTCTTGCATTGTATAACCTCAACAATGTCCGACATTTCCCCCCCAAATATGACCGCTGTCATGTTGGCATGACATTAATATTTCCATTTCTAAGAAATCATTGGAATATATATATATATATATATATATATATATATATATATATATATATATATATATATATATATATATATATATATATATATATATATATATATATATATATATATATATATAAGTAAAAGAAATACTTGAATTTCAGTGTTCATTTATTTACACATATACACACACATAACACTCATCTACTCATTGAGTTAAGGGTTGAATTGTCCATCCTTGTTCTATTCTCTGTCACTATTTCAGAACACACACATTATACAAATATACATTATAAAATCAATAAGAAAACAGCTAAAATGATGTACAAAGCAAACTATAACCTCCTACCAAAGAAGTGTACAACAATTCTTCTCAACTAAAGAGGAGAAATATAACCTTAGAGGAAAAAATAATTTAAAACATTTATATGCACGTACAACACTTAGAACTTTTAGCATATCAGTGTGTGGAATTAAATGATGGAATGGATTAAGTAAAGAAGTTAAAAATTGTACTGATATGATCCAGTTTAAGAGGTTGTTCAAAATAATAGTGCTTACAGAGTACAAAAAAGAAGAATTATGAGAAATACTTTCAACCTTATTGAAAATAAGGTTGAAAGTATCTCAGTATGTTAATAATGACTGAATTAATTAATTAATTACATATTACAAAACTGTTGTATACTAATCCATAGATGTTATTTTATTATATAAAAGGTCAGTAAATGATTCTATATATTTGTAAACGCTTGAAGTGAGAAAGGGGTAGGATTAAATAAGCTTTGCTTCTTCCTACTCCTTTTCGGGCATGATGTAAAATGAAATGATATGAAATTGTGTGATGTATTATGATGTAAGTGTGTTCATGTTCGAAATAAACTAAAGAAAGAAAGAAAACGGGAGCTCTAATTTGGGAGTCTGAATTAGGATCAGAAGTTCCTATATAAACATTGCGCACTCACGTCGCCATTTTTGTATTGATTACTGCAGCTGTGCACTGGATTCATTCACAAATACAAACTACAACTCACAAACACTTTAAGAGTTAGGCTCCACCATCAGAATGTGTACTTAAACTTAAAGATCACATGGATATTATTCAGTGAGTTGATTCACCAAAACTAACCTGTTATACAGGAGGAAAAAGCACACGGGACGTTTCAATTGTTCACAGACTGGTCGCTCTCATCAGAATGACAAGACACTTCCGGTCTGCAGGTGGTAGCATTCAATTGGGAAGAAACGCCCTACTGCCCCCTACTGACCAATGTGAATACTGATAAATGTGTAATGACAGCTCCAAAAACGAATTCAAACCACAAAATAAAATAAATAAATCAACACAAAAATGTGACACATTATGGGTGGGTCACATATGCATGTACAGTAGATGTTATTGTCACATTTGCATGTACAGTAGATGGCAGTATTGTCCTGTTTAAAAGTGTCACAACATCACTGTTTACGGCAGACAAACTGCTTTACGGTAGACGAATACTTGACTGCTGTTGTTGTGTGTTGTTACCGCGCTGGGAGGACGTTAATGAAACTGCCTAACAATAAACCCACATAAGAAACCAATAACTGTTTTTAATTTATTTATCTTATTTTATTTTATTAATTTTTTAAAAAAGGACCTTATTTTCACCATACCTGGTTGTCCAAATTAGGCATAATAATGTGTTAATTCCACGACTGTATACATCAGTTGATATCGGTATCGGTAATTAAAGAGTTGGACAATATCGGAATATCGGATATCGGCAAAAAGCCATTATCGGACATCCCTAATTATAATCCATCCGTCCATTTTCTACCGCTTGTAGCACCACTTGGGGGGAACCCAGCTGTAATCAATTCATCTAATTTATCTTTTTTAATCTAAAGATTAGTGCTGTCAAGCGATGAAAACAAGTAGTCATTGATTAACATTATCTGTAATTAATTAATCTAATTAATCTCTTCTTTTTTCCCATCAAAAAAGTGAAGTGAATTACATTTATACAGCGCTTTTTCTCAAGTGACTCAAAGCGCTTTACATTGTGAAACCCAATATCTAAGTTACATTTAAACCATACTTGCCAACCCTCCCGGATTTTCCGGGAGACTCCCGAAATTCAGCGCCTCTCCCGAAAACCTCCCGGGACAAATTTTCTCCCGAAAATCTCCCGAAATACAGGCGGACTCAGGTCCATGAGGACCTGAGTCCGGTAACAACAACAGCAGTCACGTTTTTGTATACCGTAAAGCAGTTGGTCTGCCGTAAACAGCAATGTTGTGACACTCTTAAACAGGACAATACTGCCATCTAGTGCATTTGATGAAAGCACTTTTGTGCGTGCCACACAGCAATGCATCATCAGAGCAGCATGGTTCGAAAAATAGTGACAGACAATAGAACAAGGATGGACAATTCAACCCTTAACTCAACAATGAGAAGATGAGTGTTATGTGTGTGTATATGTGTAAATAAATGAACACTGAAATTCAAGTATTTATATATATAGCTAGAATTCACCAAGTCAAGTATTTCATATATATATATATATATATATATATATATATATATATATATATATATATATATATGTCTTAATAAGGTTATCCAAAAAATAGTGCTCGATACCGTAGTAGAGCGCAATATATGTATGTGTGGGGAAAAAATCACAAGACTATTTCATCTCTACAGGCCTGTTTCATGAGGGGGGGTTCCCTCAATCATCTCCTGATGATTGAGGGAACCCCCCCTCATGAAACAGGCCTGTAGAGATGAAATAGTCTTGTGATTTTTTCCCCACACATACATATATATATATATATATATATATATATATATATATATATATATATATATATATATATATAATAAAATAAATATATATATATACATATATATTATATATATATATAGCTAGGATTCACTGAACGTCAAGTATTTCTTATATATATATATGAAATACTTGACTTGGTGAATTCTAGCTGTAAATATACTCCTCCCCTTTTAGCCACGCCCCCAACCTCGCCCCAACCACGCCCCCGTCCCACCCCGACCACGCCCACCCCCCGAAATCGGAGGTCTCAAGGTTGGCAAGTATGATTTAAAGCAGTGTGGATGGCACTGGGAGCAGGTGGGTAAAGTGTCTTGCCCAAGGACACAACGGCAGTGACTAGGATGGCGGAAGCGGGGATCGAACCTGCAACCCCCAAGTTGCTGGCACGGCCGCTCTACCAACCGAGCTATACCGCCCCAAAAAATGCTGAGAAAAGCCGTAAATTACTTTCATTACATTACATTATTATGAAGATAAATATTAGGGGTGTGGGAAAAAAATCTTTTTCGAATTCGAATCGCGATTCTCACGTTGTGCGATTCAGAATCGATTCTCTTTTTTTTTTTTTTTAATCGATTTTTTAAATTTTTTTATTTTTTTAATTTTTTTTTAATAATTTTTTTTAAATTAATCAATCCAACAAAACAATACACAGCAATACCATAACAATGCAATCCAATTCCAAAAGCAAAGCCGACCCAGCAACACTCAGAACTGCAATAAACAGAGCAATTGAGGAGACACAAACACCACACACAACAAACCAAAAGTAGTGAAACAAAAATGAATATTATCAACAACAGTATCAATATCAGTTAAAATTTCAACATAGCCGTGATTAAAAATCCCTCATTGACATTCTCATAAGACATTTATAAAACATAAATTACAAAAATAAATTAAAGCTGCAAGCAGCATTGGTCGGGCCCGCGTATTTGGCAGGTGCTAGTCCTAAGTGTCCCAATACTTATTTACAGTTTTAGTCCTAAATTTCCCAATACTTTTGTCAAGTGGTAGTCCCAAGTGTCCCAATACTTTTGTCCAGTTGTAGTCCCAAGTGTCCCAATACTTTTGTCAAGTTTTAGTCCCAAGTGTCCCAATACTTTTGTCCAGTTTTCGGTGTAAATGTCCCAATACTTTTGTTCAGTGGTAGTCCTAAATTTCCCAATACTTTTGTCAAGTTGTAGTCCCAAGTGTCCCAAAACTTTTGTCCAGTTGTCGTCCTAAGTGTCCCAATACTTTTGTCCGGTGGTAGTCATAAGTGTCCCAATACTTTTGTCTAGTGTACCTACCTTGTCTGCATTGTGTGGGCACGCTGGTGCTTCCTGCTTTTAAGCAGCCATCTTAAAAAAACAGCAGCGCAGCGGTTCTTTGAAGGCTCATAAAATCAAAACCGAAGCAGTTATAAAAACGCGCTTCTGTAGTTTTAATCACAAGGGTTCAATCTCTCTCCTGTGTTAGTTTGAAGCCGAAACGACAAACGCGCTCAGAGGAGATAGTTTTTGAAGGAAGGTGACCGGTTTTTACAAAAATGTTGTGTTGAAGGGGGAATAGCAAACTTCCTGTAGATTTTTGCTGGGGGTTGTCAATTTATGAAATGTAGGTCTAAGTGAGACCTACGGAAAGGTTTTAGTTTCATGTCTCTCCGACCTTCCCAGTGGGAGTTACATGCAGTTTTGTCATTTTTTTCTTCCGAGGAGCAGTTTTTTCTCGGTTTTATTCAAAAATTGCTCTAGAGCTCAATTTTGAGATTTGGGGTTAGGTTTTTTTTTTTTAGATCGCAATGTTTGCCAGTCCTGATGTGTGCGTTCAGTTTGGTGAGTTTTGAAGCATGTTAAGAGGGTCAAATTAAAGCTCAAAAAGGCAAAAGTGACTGATTTTACTAAAATTTAGTGTTGAAGGGGGAATAGCAAACTTCCTGTAGATTTTTGGCCGAGGAAATAAATTAATAAAATTTAAGTCTAAGTGAGACCTACATAGAGGTTTTTGTTTCATGTCTCTACGACATTCGTACTGGGAGTTAGAAAAAGTTTACTTTGTAGGGGGCGTTAGAGCGCAATTTTGAGTTTTGGGGTTTGGTTTTTTTACCAAAGAGTTTTGTTCGAGTTTATTTATGTGTGCGTCAAATTTGGTGAGTTTTGAAGCATGTTAAGGGGGTCAAAGTACCGCGCAAAGCTGCGGAATAAGAAAGAATAATAATTAAAGCTGCAAGCAGCGTTGTTCGGGCCCGCGTATTTGGCAGGTGCTAGTCCTAAGTGTCCCAATACTTTTGTCTACTTGTAGTCTGAAGTGTCCCAAGACTTTTGTCTAGTGTACCTACCTTGTCTGCATTGTGTGGGCACGTTGGTGCTTCCTGCTTTTGAGCAGCCATCTTAAAAAAACAGCACCGCAGGAGCATCAGTGCAGCGGGTCTTTGAAGGGTCATAAAATCAAAACCGGAGCAGGTATTAAAAATCCCATCTATACTTTTAATCACAAGGGTTTTATCTCTCACCTGTGTTAGTTTGAAGGCGAAACGACAAACGCGCTCAGAGGAGATAGATTTTGAAGGAAGGTGACCGGTTTTTACAAAAATTTAGTGTTGAAGGGGGAATAGCAAACATCCTGTAGATTTTTGCTGGGGGTTGTCAATTTATGAAATGTAGGTCTAAGTGAGACCTACGGAAAGGTTTTAGTTTCATGTCTCTCCGACCTTCCCAGTGGGAGTTACAGGCAGTTTTGTCATTTTTTTCTTCCGAGGAGCAGTTTTTTCTCGGTTTTATTCAAAAATTGCTCTAGAGCTCAATTTTGAGATTTGGGGTTAGGTTTTTTTTTTTTAGATCGCAATGTTTGCCAGTCCTGATGTGTGCGTTCAGTTTGGTGAGTTTTGAAGCATGTTAAGAGGGTCAAATTAAAGCTCAAAAAGGCAAAAGTGACTGATTTTACTAAAATTTAGTGTTGAAGGGGGAATAGCAAACTTCCTGTAGATTTTTGGCCGAGAAAATAAATTAATAAAATTTAAGTCTAAGTGAGACCTACATAAAGGTTTTTGTTTCATGTCTCTACGACATTCGTACTGGGAGTTAGAAAAAGTTTACTTTGTAGGGGGCGTTAGAGCGCAATTTTGAGTTTTGGGGTTTGGTTTTTTTACCAAAGAGTTTTGTTCGAGTTTATTTATGTGTGCGTCAAATTTGGTGAGTTTTGAAGCATGTTAAGGGGGTCAAAGTACCGCGCAAAGCTGCGGAATAAGAAAGAATAATAATAAAACCTTACAAATTCAATAGGTCCTTATGTCCCATTGCATAAGGACTCCCTGTGGGAGTCCTTATGCAATGGGCCATGCGGGCCCTAATAAAAATGAACAATAGTGTCACAATGCATCTCATAAGCTTGACAACACACTGTGTCCAATATTTTCACAAAGATAAAATAAGTCATATTTTTGCTTCATTTAATAGTTCAAACTAATTTACATTATTGCAATCAGTTGATAAAACATTGTCCTTTACAATTATAAAAGCTTTTTACTCTGCTTGCATGTCAGCAGACTGGGGTAGATCCTGCTGAAATCATATATATTGAATGAATAGACAATCCTTTTGAATCGGGAAAATATCGTTTTTGAATCGTGTTGAATCGAAAAAAAAAAAAATCGATTTTGAATCGAATCGTGACCCCAAGAATCGATATTGAATCGAATCGTGGGACACCCAAAGATTCACAGCCCTAATAAATATATAACCCAAAAAGTGGCTTCGTAAAGTCACTTCCTGTGGAATATTCCAAATTGTTCCAAATCCCAAATGTTGGGGCAACAGGAACAAGTCTGATGACTTCACTGACGGATCAAACGTGTTTATATTCTGCCATACTTGCCAACCCTCGAGACTCCCGAAATTCAGCGGCTCTCCCGAAAACCTCCCGGGACAAATTCTCTCCCGAAAATCTCCCGAAATTCAGGCGGAGCTGGAGGCCACGCCCCCTCCAGCTCCATATGGACCTGAGTGACGTGTTGACAGCCTGTTCTCACGTCCGCTTTCCCACAATATAAACAGCTAATGATGGAGGGCGAGTTCTTGGTTTCTTATGTGGGTTTATTGTTAGGCAGTTTCATTAACGTCCTCCCAGCGCGGTAACAACACACAACAACAGCAGTCAAGTTTTCGTCTACCGTAAAGCAGTTCGTCTGCCGTAAACAGCAATGTTGTGACACTCTTAAACAGGACAATACTGCCATCTACTGTACATGCATATGTGACCCACCCATAATGTGTCACATTTTTGTGTTGATTTATTTATTTTATTTTGTGGTTTGAATTCGTTTTTGGAGCTGTCATTACACATTTATCAGTATTTACATTGGTCAGTAGGGGGCAGTAGGGCATTTATTCCCAATTGAATGCTATCACCTGCAGACCGGAAATGTCTTGTCATTCTGATGAGCGCGACCAGTCTGTGAACAATTGAAACGTCCTGTGTGCTTTTTCCTCCTGTATAACAGGTTAGTTTTGGTGAATCAACTCACTGAATAATATCCATGTGATCTTTATAAGTTTAAGTACACATTCTGATGGTGGAGCCTAACTCTAAAGTGTTTGTGAGTTGTAGTTTGTATTTGTGAATGAATCCAGTGCACAGCTGCAGTAATCAATACAAAATGGCGACGTGAGTACACAATGTTTATAGAAGAACTTCTGATCCTAATTCAGACTCTCAAATTAGAGCTCCCGTTTTCTTATTGATTTTATAATGTATATTTGTATAATGTGTGTGTTCTGAAATAGTGACAGAGAATAGAACAAGGATGGACAATTCAACCCTTAACTCAATGAGTAGAGGAGTGTTATGTGTGTGTATATGCGTAAATACCGTATTTTCCGCACTATAAGGCGCACCTAAAAACCACAAATTTTCTCAAAAGCTGACAGTGCGCCTTATAACCCGGTGCGCTTTATATATGGATTAATATTAAGATTCATTTTCATAAAGTTTCGGTCTCGCAACTACGGTAAACAGCCGCCATCTTTTTTCCCCGTAGAAGAGGAAGTGCTTCTTCTTCTACGCAAGCAACCGCCAAGGTAAGCACCCGCCCCCATAGAACAGGAAGCGCTTCTTCTTCTACTGTAAGCAACCACCCGCCCGCGTAGAAGAAGAAGAAGCACGCGGATATTACCGTACGTTTCATTTCCTTTGTGTGTTTACATCTGTAAAGACCACAAAATGGCTCCTACTAAGCGACAGGGATCCGGTTCATGAAAAGACGCAATCTCTCCATCCGCACACGGATTACTATTTCACAGCAACTGTCTAAAGACTTTCAAGAAAAGCTGGCTACTTTCCGTGCATATTGTAAAAACAAGATAGCTGAAAAAAAGATCCGGCCAGAGAACATTATCAACATGGACGAGGTTCCACTGACTTTTGATATTCCTGTGAACCGCACTGTGGATACAACGGGAGCACGTACGGTGAATATTCGCACCACAGGGAATGAGAAGTCATCCTTCATTGTGGTTCTAGCTTGCCATGCAAATGGCCAGAAACGTCCACCCATGGTGATATTCAAAAGGAAGACCTTGCCAAAAGAGACCTTTCCAGCCGGCGTCATCATAAAAGCTAACTCGAAGGGATGGATGAAGAAAAGATGAGCGAGTGGTTAAGGGAAGTTTACGCGAAGAGGCCGGGTGGCTTTTTTCACGCAGCTCCGTCCATGTTGATATACGACTCCATGCGCGCCCACATCACGCTGGTTTTTAATATATTTTTAAAGTTTGACTGACCTATCTGACTGTTTTTTTGACATTCCTTTAGCGCAGTTAGATGCGGCTTACAACACGGGGCGGCTTATAGGTGGACAAAGTTTTGAAATATGCCGTTCATTGAAGGCGCGGCTTATAACCCAGGGCGCCTTATGGTGCGGAAAATACGGTAAATGAACACTGAAATTCAAGTATTTATTTTATTTATTTATATATATATATGTAATAATATATATATATATAGCTAGAATTCACTGAAAGTCAAGTATTTCTTATATATATCTATCTTAACCACGCCCCAACCACGCCCCCCACCCCACCCCGACCACGCCCCCCACCTCCCGAAATCGGAGGTCTCAAGGTTGGCAAGTATGTATTCTGCTAAAAGCAACATGGTGGAATGTGTCCACAGTTTGTTGTTGTTTGACGGCGTGTGTGATTAAAGCGCTTTTTAACCCACAACAAGCCTTTCTAATGTCCTAAAACAGGCGTGTGGCTACAGCCTTAATTGTGCTGCACTTTATTTCATTAAAGTCCCGAAGTGCTTGTCATGTGACACTAGTCACGTGACCATCCCAGGAAGTGACTTCCCCAAAATGGCTGTGTGTCTGGTAAGCAAGGTCATTACCAAAAGCTATTTTTGTCATTCAAAAGGTAATTTCAAAACAATTAATTCTAATAGTACTTTAATGGGGTGCCCAAAGTTACAATTAAACTGTTCGGACTACTATTACTACAGTATTTATTTATCCATATGTATTCAATGAATAAGCTAACATTTTGCTATCAGGAAATTGGCCTCAAAATTGCTAGCCTGACATATGTCCAATTTGTTACAGTTACAGGAATTAAATAAGCCACTTTTAACTAATGTCACTGTTTCAATTATTTTGAATGAATAAATGGTATGTCAAGTTTTTTGGATAAGAAATACAGTTGCTACATCACAGAGATTTGATATGAATTAGTAGTAAACTGCAGAGGTGGGTAGAGTAGCCAGAAATTGTACTCAAGTAAGAGTACTGTTACTTTAGAGATTTATTACTCAAGTAAAAGTAAGGAGTAGTCACCCAAATATTTACTTGAGTAAAAGTAAAAAGTATGTTGTGAAAAAACTACTCAAGTACTGAGTAACTGATGAGTAACATACACACACACATATACATATATATATATATATATATATATATATATATATATATATATATATATATATATATATATACAGTATATAATTTATATTTATTTATTTTGCCGTTTTTGTTTACATGTTAAAGGTGTTTTAATGAATATACATGCATGTTTAACACATATAGATTCCTTTATTTCATGAAGACAAGAATATAAGTTGGTGTATTACCTGATTCTGATGACTTGCATTGATTGGAATCAGACAGTAGTGATGATAACGTCCTCGTTTTCAAATGGAGGAGAAAAAAAGTTCCTCCTTTCTGTCTAATACCACATGAAATTGGTGGGTTTTTGGCATCTTATTTGTCCAGCTTCCATATTCGTTTTTATACACTTTACAAGAAATACATTGGCGGCAAACTCCGTAGCTTACTAGCTTGTTTGCGCTGGCTTTCGGAGACTCTTGTTTTGAAAGCGCAGGCGCGATGGAGCGGCACTTTTATTGTGAAGACAGGAACTGTGCAGTCAGTCTTTAGGCTTTTGACGGGATGTACGGTTGAAATAAAAAAGGGTCTTTTTTCCTTCACACTTTTGATTGATTGATTGGAACTTTTATTAGTAGATTGCACAGTACAGTACATATTCCGTACAATTGACTACTAAATGGTAACACCCGAATAAGTTTTTCAACTTGTTTAAGTCAGGTCATGTGACCGCCTGGCTCTGTTTGATTGGTCCAACGTCACCGGTGACTGCATTTGATTGGTGGAACGGAGTGAACGTCACCAGTGACTGTATTTGTTGAAACGCAGGCACTATGAAGGTCTGTCTGACAGACCAAAACAAACAAAGCGTGCATTAACAGATCGATAAAAATTAGTAGCGAGTAGCGAGCTGAATGTAGATAAAAGTAGCGGAGTAAAAGTAGCGTTTCTTCTCTATAAATATACTCAAGTAAAAGTAAAAGTATGTTGCATTAAAACTACTCTTAGAAGTACAATTTATCACAAAAGTTACTCAAGTAGATGTAACGGAGTAAATGTAGCGCGTTACTACCCACCTCTGGTAAACTGTATATCCCAATATCACAAATACTTCTGGGTTCTTATGGATTTTGACGGCCCTCGGCACATTCTAAAACTAAATTAAATTTTTTAAATTAAATTAAATATAAAAAAACATAAAAAAGGGGAATAAAAGAGCAAACAGGTGATTTTGCAATGTTGACTCGATTAACACAAAAAAAGCTGCCATGTCATTGTTCAAAAAAAAAAAAAAAGAATCAAAATCAATGTTGTTATGAATTGTTGACATATTTAAGCCTCCAATTACTTTGCATTAAATATTTCACTTTGAAATGTTTTGGGGTATAATTTTGCATATTTTGTGTTTGCGCCATATAAAAAGAAAGCTTTCTTTGACAACAACAAAAAAAAAAACATGAAAAATAATAAAAACGTATAATTGACGGACAGATGGGAAGTTGATCTAGAGCAGTGGTTCTTAACCTGGGTTCGATCGAACCCTAGGGGTTCGGTGAGTCGGCCTCAAGTCCGCCACGGAGGTCAAGACCAGGCCCGGCCCTAAACAATCTGGCGCCCTAGGCAAGATTTTAGGTGGCGCCCCCCCCCACATCGGCAGTGAAGTGTATATACTCACAAGAACCCGAATAGCTTTGTCTTTGACCTTTTTTTTTTACTTACAACTATACCTAATATATAAAGGGGTGGAAAAGTGACTATTACCTGCAGGGCAAACATTAGCTAACCAGAAGGCAATAACAATGTAAACAAAAAACACCTGCTTAAAAGATCTAATACAAATGTCCCTGAGGAATGTAAGGTGGGAGTACTGTAATTACCTAACGTTACATTATTATTTTCCATAACAATTTAGCCCCCTCCACAATATTAACCCGACGTTAAAACAGAACAAGCTATTTATTGATTAGCAATTGCCGAATCATGTAACATTAGCTTAATGCTAAAAAGCCAGGTTACTATCACATTCTGTAACAGACAAATAATTTCATGTAGGCTAAGGTTACCTACCTGCTACCTCTGTCTTTTCTCGTTTCTCCTCTTCTTTTCTCTTTTTTCTTCCCTGGGCACCTGACAGTTTTGGCCGTTTTGACATCTTGTGTTGATTTTTTGATGTGGTGACGTCCAAAAAGAGTCAAGATACGGGAAGGGAGGGGGCGCACCGTGCGGGGGGAGGAGGGGGGGGCGTAATGTTGTAACAAATAATATTTCTATTAAATAGGCTTTACTTTGCATTTTAATTAACGTGAGATTATTTTTTTGTATTTAGAAATAATAGTAACAACTTTTTTTTTTTTTTTTTTTCTCCAACATTTGTGGCACCGGCATGGCGCCCCCTGATGGACGGCGCCCTTAGCATTTGCCTATACGGCCTATGCCACGGGCCGGCCCTGGTCAAGACACATCCGACTTATCGTGTAAATAAAAACTTCTCCCTATCGGCGTTTTATGGATACCCCCAAATAGGGATGTCCCGATCCGATATTTGGATCGGATCGGCCGCCGATATTTGCCAAAAATTGCGTATCGGCAAGGCATGGGAAAATGCAGATCCAGATCCAGTTTAAAAAAAAACTACGGTCCGTGTTTTCCTTCGCACCTATTTAAATAATACTTTCCACTTTTCTGCTGCTCCGTAATTTCCGTTCCGCATTTTCCAGCACACCTTCAACACATCCACAATTCTCACGCAGTTGCTTTTAGCTGCTGGCATTACACGACAGGCTCTTCTCACTCTTTCCTGTGTCTCCCTCTCACAGACAGCAAGCGCACCTTCTTACACACGTCACATACTGTCACGTCATACGTCACATCCTGTCACGTCATACGTCACATCCTGTCACGTCATACGTCACATACGTATACGTCCTCCCCGAGCAGAGAGGCAGCAGCATGGCTAACGTTAGCTGTGATGCTAGCGCAGCCGTGTGACCAACATTCTCTCTAAGGTGCGCGCCTGTGCAATTGCGCACTGTTTAAGCGTCCTCTGCGCATAGCAAATCTATGCCACGCACAAAATCAAATAAAAAAATAAGCGCATAACAATTTTTCGACACACGGACACGACAGAGACAACAGTTTTCGTCATCATTGTTCAAATATTGTGACGTCTGTCGAGACGCTTATCTCCATTCGGTGCCACACGTCCACACCATCAAAATGCAGAGGCAAAAAATTTCCACATCAACACCGTATGAAAAAATTAGTGATTTTTTTAGTTGTGATTTCCTTCTCTGCATGAAAGTTTAAAAGTAGCATATATTAATGCAGTATGAAGAAGAATGTTTTAATGTAGACATGCAAGCCTTGAAAGAAAATGTTGAAAATCAAGACTACATTTCCTGCAAATGGGTGCATTTCTACCCTATATTTTAACTTTAGATTTATTCTCATATCAAACTCTTTTGGCTGTCTTTTTGACACTTACATCCGGCGCCCCCCTCCACACCGGAGGGGGGCGGTACCTCCAACAAGGTTCAGAACCACTGATCTAGAGACTTAAATGTAGAAAGTTTCTTATTTTTAACACTTTTAGGAGTGGGGCCCTTTTGTATTCCGAGAATTTTAGTGGGATTTTTTTTTTAAACTGTCATTGTTTAAAAATAATAATGAATTCAAATAAAGGTTGTTATGAGTGATTTACCTATTTAAGGCTCTAGTTAGTTCACATCAAATATTCCAATTTGAATTTATTTATTTTTGCATGTTTTGTGTTTTTGCCTTAAAAAAAAAAAAGTGTTTTCTTTGAAAAAAAAGGGAATAAACATTTTTATTTTATTTATTTATCTTACTTAATGTCAACAAATATACCTCATGTTTATCTAGAGATCAATCAACTGCTGCTGCTCACTGCTCCCCTCACCTCCCAGGGGGTGATCAAGGGTAATGGGTCAAATGCAGAATTTTTTTTTGCCACACGTAGTGTGTGTGTGACTATCATTGGTACAGGGGTGCTCATTACGTCGATCGCGATCTACCGGTCGATCTCGGAGGGTGTGTCAGTCGATCACCAGCCAGGCATTAAAAAAATAGTCCTAAAAATGAGCGATCATAAATCTTCACTATGACGTCACTTTCGTCACTTGATTGACATTCACGGCACCCGAGGGTCTTCTGAGATGACGCTGGCTGCTGCCAGCTCATTAAAATTACCGACCGGAAGGCGAGAAACACTTTATTTCAACAGACTCTGGCGCCGTACCTGTCGTCAAAACTCCAAAGACCGACTGCACAGTTGCACAATAAAAGCTCTGCTTCATCCTGCCTGCGCTACCAAAATAAGAGTCTCAGAAAGCTGGCGTGCACAAGCTAGCAAGCTACGGAGTTTGCCGACAATGTATTTCTTGTAAAGTGTATACAAAGGAGTACGGAAGCTGGACAAATAAGATGCCAAAAACCAACCACTTTCATGTGGTATTGGACAGAAAGGAGGACTTTTTTTCTCCTGCATTCGAAAATGCGGACGTTAGCATCACCACTGTCTGATTCCTATCAATGCAAGTCATCAGAATCAGGTAATACACCAACTTATATTCTTGTCTTCATGAAAGAAAGGAATCTATATGTGTTAAACATGCTTGTATTATCTTTAACCACCTTTAACTTGTTAACAATATTAACTATATGTGTTAAACATGCTTGTATTATCTTTAACCACCTTTAAGTTGTTAACAATATTAACTATATATGTTAAACATGCTTGTATTATCTTTAACCACCTTTAAGTTGTTAACAATATTAACTATATGTGTTAAACATTCTTGCATTATCTTTAAACACCTTTAACTTGTTAACAATATTAACTATATGTGTTAAACATGCTTGTATTATCTTTAACCACCTTTAACTTGTTAACAATATTAACTATATGTGTTAAACATGCTTGTATTATCTTTAACCACCTTTAAGTTGTTAACAATATTAACTATATATGTTAAACATGCTTGTATTATCTTTAACCACCTTTAAGTTGTTAACAATATTAACTATATGTGTTAAACATGCTTGCATTATCTTTAAACACCTTTAACTTGTTAACAATATTAACTATATGTGTTAAACATGCTTGCATTATCTTTAAACACCTTTAACTTGTTAACAATATTAACTATATGTATTAAACATACTTGTATTATCATTAAACACCTTTAATGTATTAACAATATTAACTATATGTGTTAAACATGCTTGCATTATCATTAAACACCTTTAACTTGTTAACAAAAACATATATTTCATAAATATAAATTATATATATATATATATATATATATATGAATGAGGTAGATCCCCACGACTTGATCAATTGAAAAGTAGCTCGCCTGCAGAAAAAGTGTGAGCACCCCTGATCTAGAGACTTAAATGTAGAAAGTTTCTTATTTTTAACACTTTTAGGAGTGGGGCCCTTTTGTGTTCCGAGAATTTTAGTGGGATTTTTTTTTTAAACTGTCATTGTTTAAAAATAATAATGAATTCAAATAAAGGTTGTTATGAATGATTTACCTATTTAAGGCTCTAGTTAGTTCACATCAAATATTCCAATTTGAATTTATTTATTTTTGAGGATGAGGGATATTGCATGTTTTGTGCCTTAAAAAAAACAGTGTTTTCTTTGAAAAAAAAGGGAATAAACATTTTTATTTTATTTATTTATCTTACTTAATGTCAACAAATATACCTCATGTTTATCTAGAGATCAATCAACTGCTGCTGCTCACTGCTCCCCTCACCTCCCAGGGGGTGATCAAGGGTGATGGGTCAAATGCAGTGTGTGTGACTATCATTTGTAATTTAACTTTAACTTTTTAATACAAATAAAAGTCAACAATATATGATTTATTTTGAAAATGTTTATGACTGAGACTTGAGGTCAGCCCTGAAGGTAAAAAAAAAAGTATTGTATTGATTTTGAAAATGAAAGATATCAAAATTGCCCCTGTATGCTTTAATTCTTTTAGTGTGCGTCTCTCAGTGGAAAACGTTTGGATGAGTTGAGGGCACAAGCGATGCAGTCCTAGGGTGACCATTTCCATGACACCAAAAAGGAGGACATTATGCGGCATATCAATAAATTACTATGGTGTACATAGGACTCTGGTATACTCTTATTTATAGTACAATTTTGAGTGGTTTAAAGATGATGTTTGTGTGGCTGAATAGGAAAAAATATTAAAGTCAAGTGTTTGTTAACAGTATTTGTATTTATTCAATACATTGTGGTGTTCAAAAAGTGACCACTGAGATGAATCTTTTCAAGTGCAGAGTGCCACAAAGCATAACATGTGTGGACTTAAATGTAGTTAACATATATAATTTTAAAAAAAATGCCACAAAAAATTTTCCACATCAACATCAAGGCTGCTTGCTGCATATCTGGTTGCGTTATGCAGAATATGGGCCAAACAGTTTGCAGGGAGCACATCTTTTTAGCTCAGTTTCAGCTTCTGATACACACTGTTATGTTTGCCACAATTGACACTGGCATTGTCTGCTGCATATGCAGACATGTTTTTCACCTCTAAGCCAGACATCTCAGGTTTTGCCAGCAGCTGGTTTGTTATGGCTTCTGACGTTTCGTTGCTGTCACTATAAAAATCCAACAGGACATGTTGGATGCCTTCATCAAAGTGAAAATACCTTACCACAATGGGAAAACACTTGTTTGTTCCTTTATTTGAGGCGTCGGTTGCCACGGAAAAGGGTAGGTTGTTTTCTTTTATGTAGTCGGTATGTTCCTGTACCGAATAGTGAGCGATGACGTTCTCGCACAATGCCTTGGCTTTTGTTCGGCCACAGGCCATCCCTTTAGCTGTGGGCTAGTCACTGAAAATCTCCCGGTCCACTTTCATGCCGCAGTCTAAACTTCTGTAGGACTGGTGATGCTTTACAGCAGTGGTTCTCAACCCTTTTTTCAGTGATGTACCGTATTTTCCGCACTATAAGGCGCACCGGATTATTAGCCGCACCTTCAATGAATTACATATTTCATAACTTTGTCCACCAATAAGCCGCCCCGGATTATAAGCCGCGCCTACGCTGCGCTAAAGGGAATGTCAAAAAAACAGTCAGATAGTTCAGTCAAACTTTAATAATATATTGAAAACCAGCGTTCTAACAACTCTGTCCCAAAATGTACGCAAATGTGCAATCACAAACATAGTAAAATTCAAAATGGTGTAGAGCAATAGCAACATAATGTTGCTCGAACGTTAATGTCACAACACACAAAATAAACATAGCGCTCACCTTCTGAAGTTATTCTTCATTCGTAAATCCTTCGAATTCTTCGTCTTCGGTGTCCGAATTGAAAAGTTGCGCAAGCGTGGGATGCAAAATGGCCGGTTCCGTCTCGTAGAAGTCATCGGAGTCAGTGTCGCTGTTGTTGTCCAGTAGTTCTGTGAATCCTGCCTTCCGGAAAGCTCGGACCACAGTTGTGACCGAAATATCTGCCCAGGCATTTACGATCCACTGGCAAATGTTGGCGTATGTCGTCCGGCGCTGTCTGCCCGTCTTAGTGAAGGTGTGTTCGCCTTCGGAGCTGTGTGAAAAAAGCCACCCGGCCTCTTCGCGTAAACTTCCCTTAACCACTCGCTCATCTTTTCTTCATCCATCCATCCCTTCGAGTTAGCTTTTATGATGACGCCGGCTGGAAAGGTCTCTTTTGGCAAGGTCTTCCTTTTGAATATCACCATGGGTGGAAGTTTCTGGCCATTAGCATGGCAAGATAGAACCACAGTGAAGGATGACTTCTCATTCCCTGTGGTGCGAATATTCACCGTACGTGCTCCCGTTCCACAGTGCGGTTCACAGGAATATCAGTTGCTGTGAAATACGGTAGTAATCCGTGTGCGGATGGAGAGATTGCGTCTTTTATGAACCGGATCCTTGTCGCTTAGTAGGAGCCATTTTGTGGTCTTTACAGATGTAAACAGGAAATGAAACGTACGGTGGTAGAAGAAGAAGCGCTTCCTGTTCTACCGGGAAAAAAGATGGCGGCTGTTTACCGAAGTTGCGAGATCGAAACTTTATGAAAATGAATCGTAATAAAGCGCACCGGGTTATAAGGCGCACTGTCAGCTTTTGAGAAAATGTGTGGTTTTTAGGTGCGCCTTATAGTGCGGAAAATACGGTACCCCCTGTGAACATTTTTTTAATTCAAGTGCCCCCTAATCAGAGCAAAGCATTTTTGGTTGAAAAAAAGAGATAAAGAAGTAAAATACAGCACTATGTCATCAGTTTCTGATTTATTAAATTGTATAACAGTGCAAAATATTGCTCATTTGTAGTGGTCTTTCTTGAACTATTTGGAAAAATATATATAAAATAACTAAAAACTTGTTGAAAAATAAACAAGTGATTCAATTATAAATAAAGATTTCTACACATAGAAGTAATCATCAACTTAAAGTGCCCTCTTTGGGGATTGTAATAGAGATCCACCTGGATTCAGGAACTTAATTCTAAACATTTCTTCAAAAAAAAAGAAATCTTTAACATCAATATTTATGGAACATGTCTACAAAAAAATCTAGCTGTCAACACTGAATATTGCATTGTTGCATTTCTTTTCACACTTCTTTTTGACAGACATTTTAGTGAGGGTCAAACCATCATGGCATGGGGGAAACTCTGGGTTAATGGTAATGAATGGAATAGCCGACTTGATTTGATGTTCAGTTTATGAACTTACATTACATGACATACCCCCAGGGTACCATTTGAGAACCACTGCTTTACAGCATGGTACACCTTGCACTAGAGATGCGCGGTTTGCGGACACAACCGCGGAGTCCGCGGATTATCCGCGGATCGGGCGGATGAAATTAAAAAAACTAAGATTTTATCCGCTCGCGGGTCGGGTCGGGCGGATTAATTTTTTTTTTTTTTTTTTTTTTTGCGGGTGGCAGTTAAACCAATTCGGAAATATATATACATAGTTAAATGTTGTTACCCACATACGAAAAACGAGCAGGCACCTGCAGCATATGCCACAACAGAAGAAAAAAAAAGAAAAGAGATGGACACTTTTACGGAGCGGAGAAGGGACGCCTCGCCGGGGTCCGGGACCGAGGCCCCTTCCCCCGAGAGGGCCCCACCGGGAGCCGTAGCTGAGGCGATCCGCGAGAAGGGCCCGACGCACGTCCAGGGTCACTACCGCGCCCACCGCACCGACACCCCGCCTCGTCCGCTTTTGCCGCGGCCGGCGTCACGCGCAGCAGGTAAGCAGCTTACCTGCCCGCCACCCCCGTGGCCGGGGGCTCGTAACATGGGTCACTCCGCGCGCTCCGCCCGCGCAGCTTACCTGCTTGCCACCCCTGTTGCCGGGGGCGCGTAACAGGGGTCACTCCGCGCGTAGTGCGCTCATGAAAGGGGTGGGGCTCACCCTGGTTGATATAGACAGCAGGACGGTGGCCATGGAAGTCGGAACCCGCTAAGGAGTGTGTAACAACCCACCTGCCGAATCAACTAGCCCTGAAAATGGATGGCGCTGGAGCGTGGGCCCATATCTGGCCGTCGCCGGCAGCGAGACGCGCTTGGAGGTGCGCTCAGCGCGGCTCCCATATGATTGCGCACTGGTGTGCGTCTGGGTCGTGACAGCGTGGCACGCGAATGTCTGTGCTGCATTGGATCAGTCTCCTTTCTTTAACAGGCAAAAGCTTTATAACCTCACCATACCTGCCAACTTTTAAATCAGAAAAACCTAGTAGCCAGGGTCCAAGGGCCACAGGCCCCGGTAGGTCCAGGACAAAGTCCTGGTGGAGGGTTCAGGGCTTCGCCTCCCGACGCAAAATGACTATTAGCATTCAGACAGGTTAAAATGTTGCTAAAACCATCACTTTTCTATCAGTCACAGTGACTTTTCAAAACAAAAATATTACAGCAAAAATCATATGGGTTGATTGACATGTTTATTCTGTAAGCTAACTTCAATAGTTTGAAATTATTTTGACAGTTAATGCCAGTTATCCTGTCAACCTTTCACAAGACTTCAATTTGTTAATTGAAAGTATAAATAGTATAAACACTTTTTACAGTATGTCGTGCTGTGAAATACAGCCGACAGGATTGCGCATGCATGGTGCAGGAGAACAAAGGACTTCTTTCATTTAAGGTTTGTGATAAACCATCAAACTCATTCGTTAAAAGGACTCTATAGTAATATAAAGCGAATTTTTCTGGACATTATCATGCAAGAAAAGTTTATTTTTGGGATCGCGATCACCGCGTAATGATTTTTAAAGGTTGCATTACATTATTAACTGTCCCATGTGATCAGCCAGTGCGATTGGAAGTCCATGCTCAATTATTGCCTCCGTAAATAAAACTTCGGCATTTATCACATCCAAAGAATCTGTTTGGGCGACGAAAAACGTTGAAAGTTTTCCACTTGTATCGCTAGCAACGGCATTAGACTTGTGTTTTTTTGTCCCAACGTGGTCTTTTACATCGCTAATTCCTCCGTGTCCGATCGAAAAATCTTGTCTGCACAAGGTGCAATTCGCGTAGTTTTCACCCTTTTTTAAATTTTTTTTATTAATATTAGATATATAACAACGGGCGGATGGTGGGCGGATGCAGTTCTGCTCAAACGTTACATCGGGTGGATGGCGGATGGTTGACGACTTTCTGACGCGGTTGCGGATGAAATAATTGCCTATCCGCGCATCTCTACCTTGCACAGCTCCGCAGCGGTTATCTTGTCATCCAGGGGCGACGAAACTTCATGAAAAAATGTCCTCATTGAAGAGGTACCTGCCGCATGTTTATTACTTTTATGTTTATCCGTACCCGCATGCCGTTCAATTGCAGCTTTCCCCTGACTACTTACGTCGACATCACATCGACAAAGTGTGCAGAAGCCATGGAATGAGTCTCGGCTGCTTTTCGTTATAAATTCGTTCTCTTTTATCCATTCAGAATCAAACGAGGTCTTGCGTTTTGGCATGATGCTAACTTTCTGTCAATGTTATGCCACATGGACCCTTGTTTACTTTTTTAACCAATGATAAGCAGATTTGTATCCGACACAGCTCTTAGCCAATCATTTGATACGTTACTGCGTTGGGGGCATTTTTTTACGGTCTTTGATTGGCTATCGCGCTGCAGCCCAGCAAAGATGAAAAAAACTCCGCTCTTCAAGCCTAGTGCCTCAAAAAGGAGGACAAATACGTGTCCGGCTTGATGCTGCGCCGGACGCCGGACAGGGCATTAAAAATCCGGACTGTCCGGCCTAAATCCGGACACCTGGTCACCCTATGCAGTCCTCATATCTCAAAGTAGCCTCTGCAGGGCTAAAAACATACTAACAAGCTAAAAAAATGCTAACAAGCTGCAAGCAGGTGACAGATGTGACATTTTACACCGTGTGTGAATGACGTTCACATGAGCATTCTTAGCATGCTGACACTTTTGCTGACATCAATCGCCCTGAACGCCCTTTCTAAGCAAACAAGACAGACAGGTTTGTCTTTATGAGAGTTTAATGATCGGCACTTTTGAGGGCGAGGGAAAGGTTTGGGACTAGACTTGTTGACTTCATGAAAAATAAATAAGAGACACCGGCTTGTTGGCCTGGTTGTTTAACCCTTTCTTTTGAGGGAAACTCTTTATGCTGTTTGACTCAGACCCTCTTTGGGTCTAATCGACTAAGAGCCCCAATAACAATTAAAGCTGCAAGCAGCGTTGGTCGGGCCCGCAAACTTGGCAGGTGCTAGTCCTAAGTGTCCCAATACTTTTGTCCAGTGTTAGTCCCAAGTGTCCCAATACATTTGTCCAGTTTTAGTCCCAAGTGTCCCAATACTTTTGTCAAGTTGTAGTCTTAAGTGTCCCAATACTTTTGTCCAGTGTAGGTGTCCCAATACCTTTGTCCAGTGGTAGTCCTAAGTGTCCCAATACTTTTGTCCAGTTTTCGTCCTAAGTGTCCCAATACTTTTGTCCAGTTTACGTCCCAAGTGTCCCAATACTTTTGTCCAATTGTAGTCGTAAGTGTCCCAATACTTTAGTCCCGTTGTAGTCCGAAGTTTCCCAATACCTTTGTTAAGTTTTAGTCCCAAGTAGCCCAATACTTTTGTCCAGTGGTAGTCCGAAGTATCCCAATACTTATGTCAAGTTTTAGTCCTAAGTGTCCCAATACGTTTGTCAAGTTGTAGTCCTAAGTGTCCCAATACTTTTGTCCAGTTTTAGTCCTAAGTGTCCCAATACTTTTGTCCAGTGTAAGTGTCCCAATACTTTTGTCCAGTTTTCGTCCTAAGTGTCCCAATACTTTTGTCCAGTGGTATTCCTAAGTGTCCCAATACTTTTGTGTAGTGTAAGTGTCCCAATACTTTTGTCAAGTTGTAGTCCGAAGTTTCCCAATACCTTTGTTAAGTTTTAGTCCCAAGTAGCCCAATACTTTTGTCCAGTGGTAGTCCGAAGTATCCCAATACTTATGTCAAGTATTAGTCCTAAGTGTCCCAATACGTTTGTCAAGTTGTAGTCCTAAGTGTCCCAATACTTTTGTCCAGTTTTCGTCCTAAGTGTCCCAATACTTTTGTCCAGTGGTATTCCTAAGTGTCCCAATACTTTTGTGTAGTGTAAGTGTCCCAATACTTTTGTCCAGTTTTGGTCATAAGTGTCCCAATACTTTTGTCCAGTGGTAGTCATAAGTGTCCCAATACTTTTGTCTACTTTTAGTCCGAATTGTCCCAAGACTTTTGTCTAGTGTACCTACCTTGTCTGCATTGTGTGGGCACGCTGGTGCTGCCTGCTTTTAAGCAGCCATCTTGAAAAAACAGCAGCATCAGCGCAGAGGTTCTTTGAAGGGTCATAAAATCAAAACCGGAGCAGGTATCAAAACTCTTTCGCCAACTTTTAATCAGAAGGGTTTAATCTCTCTCCTGTGTTAGTTTGAAGCCGAAACAACAAACGCGCTCAGAGGAGATAATGTTTGAAGAAAGGTGACCGGTTTTTACAAAAATGTTGTTTTGAAGGGGGAATAGCAAACTTCCTGTTGATTTTTGCTGGGGGTTGTCAATTTATGAAATGTAGGTCTAAGTTAGCCCTACATAGAGGTTTTTGTTTCTCTCCGACCTTCCCAGTGGGAGTTACAGGCAGTTTTGTCATTTTTACTTCCGAGGAGCAGTTTTTTCTGCGTTTTATTCAAAAATTGCGCTAGAGCGCAATTTTGAGATTTGGGGTTAGGTTTTTTTATAAGATCGCAATTTTTGCCAGTCCTGATGTGTGCGTTCAGTTTGGTGAGTTTTGAAGCGTGTTAAGGGGGTCAAATTACAGCTCAAAGAGGCAAAAGTTACTGTTTTTAGTACTTTTTTGTCTTGAAGGGGGAATTGCCAACTTCCTGTTGATTTTAGCCCAACAATGTACTATTATGAAATGTAGGTCTAAGTCAGACCTACATAGAGGTTTTTGTTTCATGTCTCTCCGACCTTCCTCGTGGGAGTTACAGGCAGTCTAGTTTTTTTTTTTCCTAGGGGGCGCTAAAGCGCAATTTTGAGTTTTGTGGTTCGTTTTTTTTTTTTTTTAAAAGGCAATTTTCGCAGGTCCTGATGTGTGGGTCAAATATGGTGAGTTTTGAAGCATGTTAAGTGGGTCAAATTACAGTTTAATGTGGCGAAAGAATAAAGAATAAAACCTTACAAATTCAATAGGTCCTTATGTCCCATTGCATAAGGACTCCCTTTGGGAGACCTTATACAATGGGCCATGCGGGCCCTAATTAGTAAATAGTGAGGGCAAACTAATAAATTAGTGGACATGTTTTGTGTGATCTATTAAGACTTCATGCGCAATTGATAAGAAGTGCAAAAGTGCCCTAGTTGAATGAGGTAATTGTGTATACGTACCTGCTGTCACCATTGAAACACTCATTTCCCTCTACATCCATGGCACCATGCTCCGACCCGTGGCATTTTGCGATGTTGTGCAACATGCAGCATGGCATCTAATCGGCAGCTATTATCTGCGGCACCTTTTCTGGCTCTGTCAAGACATTAAACAGTAATGGATCTGTAATTAATGACTCCATTTTAATGACAGCTAAAAGTGCTGAGATACGCCCTTAACTTGAGGTATATTCATTAGAAGTCATTACATTATTATAAAGATAAATATATAACCAAAAAAGTGCAATTAAATTGTTGTTTATGACCGACTTGAACAGATGCAGTCTATTAAGTTAACACTTAAAAATAATCAACACCCATGAGAAAACTTTTCTGAGCAATACAAGTATATATTGTACATATTACATATTGTTATGAATGTGTCTGTTACTACATTATATATTGTATATACTTACAGTGTGTATATTGTACATATTTCATATTGTTATGAAGGTGTCTGTTACTACATTATATATACTTGCAGTGTAAATATATAAAACATATTACATATTGTTATGAATGTGTCTGTTACTACATTATATATATACTTGCACTGTGTATATTGTACATATTACATATTGTTATGAAGGTGTCTGTTACTACATTATATATATACTTGCAGTGTGTATATTGTACATATTACATATTGTTATGAAGGTGTCTGTTACTACGTTATATATACTTGCAGTGTAAATATACAAAACATATTACATATTGTTATGAATGTGTCTGTTACTACATTATATATATACTTGCAGTGTGTATATTGTACATATTACATATTGTTATGAAGGTGTCTGTTACTACGTTATATATACTTGCAGTGTGTATATTGTACATATTTCATATTGTTATGAAGGTGTTTGTTACTACATTATATATATACTTGCAGTGTGTATATTGTACATATTACATATTGTTATGAATGTGTTTGTTACTACATTATATATATACACTTGCAGTGTGTATATTGTACATATTACATATTGTTATGAAGGTGTCTGTTACTACATTATATATACTTGCAGTGTAAATATATAAAACATTACATATTGTTATGAAGGTGTCTGTTAATACATTATATATATACTTGCAGTGTGTATATTGTACATATTACATATTGTTATGAATGTGTCTGTTACTACATTATATATATACTTGCAGTGTGTATATAAAACATATTACATATTGTTATGAAGGTGTCTGTTACTACATTATATATATACTTGCAGTGTGTATATTGTACATATTACATAGTGTTATGAAGGTATCTGTTACTACATTATATATATACACTTGCAGTGTGTATATTGTACATATTACATATTGTTATGAAGGTGTCTGTTACATTATATATACTTGCAGTGTAAATATATAAAACATATTACATATTGTTATGAATGTGTCTGTTACTACATTATATATATACTTGCACTGTGTATATAAAACATATTACATATTGTTATGAAGGTGTCTGTTACTACGTTATGTATACTTGCAGTGTGTATATTGTACATATTTCATATTGTTATGAAGGTGTCTGTTACTACATTATATATATACTTGCAGTGTAAATATATAAAACATATTACATATTGTAACATATACCTTGTTTATGTTTGGCCAACAATTGAGTCTGTCCAGAAGAGTGCAAGAGGTGTCCAATTCTCAGCGTGTCATCCCGGACGAGCCCCCAAATTGTTGCGTTTTGGACCAGTTGTTCCTCCCAGGGAATTCAAGTCACAAGTCGCTCCCAAATTCTCTACGACATTTAAAGCTGAGTTGAAAAAACCCACCAGAGACAGAATAGGTATTTTGTTGTATATTTTCAAAGCTTTGCAAATATACTTTTTGAGACCAGTCTCGCCTAGAACATTCTATTGCGCCGCCAAAAATGGTCTTCCTTCCCAACCCCAAAACCCTCTCTCTTGTCCCTTCTCTGTAGACAAAACAAATGCTAGTCAAAACACATTCCAAAGAACTCAAGGTTAACACACACAGTTTACTTGCAGAGAAACAGAAAGAGAATAAATGGAAAACACGAGCTGTTTTCAAATATGACTATGAAAGAAAATAAGTAACACTAAAATTCGGATATATGTAAATATCTGCCTCCGACAGTCTGTTACTACATTATATATATACTTGCAGTGTGTATATTGTACATATTACATATTGTTATGAAGGTGTCTGTTACTACATTATATATAAACTTGCAGTGTGTATGTTGTAAAACATTACATATTGTTATGAATGTGTCTGTTACTACATTATATATATACTTGCACTGTGTATATAAAACATATTACATATTGTTATGAAGGTGTCTGTTACTACATTATATATATACTTGCACTGTGTATATAAAACATTTTACATATTGTTATGAAGGTGTCTGTTACTACATTATATATATACTTGCAGTGTAAATATATAAAACATATTACATATTGTTATGAATGTGTCTGTTACTACATTATACATATACTTGCACTGTGTATATTGTACATATTACATATTGTTATGAAGGTGTCTGTTACTACATTATATATATACTTGCAGTGTGTATATTGTACATATTTCATATTGTTATGAAGGTGTCTGTTACTACATTATATATATACTTGCAGTTTGTATATTGTACATTTTACATATTGTTATGAAGGTGTCTGTTACTACATTATATATATACTTGCAGTGTAAATATATGAAACATATTACATATTGTTATGAAGGTGTCTGTTACTACGTTATATATATACTTGCACTGTGTATATAAAACATATTACATATTGTTATGAAGGTGTCTGTTACTACGTTATATATACTTGCAGTGTGTATATTGTACATATTTCATATTGTTATGAAGGTGTTTGTTACTACATTATATATATATACTTGCAGTGTAACTATATAAAACATACTACATATTGTTATGAATGTGTCTGTTACTACATTATATATATACTTGCAGTGTGTATATTGTACATATTACATATTGTTATGAAGGTGTCTGTTACTACGTTATATATACTTGCAGTGTGTATATTGTACATATTACATATTGTTATGAATGTGTCTGTTACTACATTATATATATACACTTGCAGTGTGTATATTGTACATATTATATATTTTTATGAAGGTGTCTGTTAATACATTATATATAAACTTGCAGTGTGTATGTTGTAAAACATTACATATTGTTTTGAATGTGTCTGTTACTACATTATATATATACTTGCAGTGTGTATATAAAACATATTACATATTGTTATGAAGGTGTCTGTTACTACGTTATATATATATACTTGCAATGTGTATATAAAACATATTACATATTGTTATGAAGGTGTCTGTTACTATGTTATATATACTTGCAGTGTGTATATTGTACATATTACATATTGTTATGAATGTGTCTGTTACTACATTATATACTGTATATACTTACAGTGTGTTTATTGTACATATTTCATGTTGTTATGAAGGTGTCTGTTACGACATTATATATACTTGCAGTGTAAATATATAAAACATATTACATATTGTTATGAATGTGTCTGTTACTACATTATATATATACTTGCACTGTGTATATAAAACATATTACATATTGTTATGAAGGTGTCTGTTACTACGTTATATAAACTTGCAGTGTGTATATTGTACATATTACATATTGTTATGAATGTGTCTGTTACTACATTATATATATATACTTGCAGTGTGTATATTGTACATATTACATATTGTTATGAAGGTGTCTGTTACTACATTATATATATACTTGCAGTGTGTATATTGTACATATTACATATTGTTATGAAGGTGTCCCAGGCTAAATAAACATGACTAATTCCCAGGTGTGACATGTCAATTAGGGAACCGGGGAAATAATTTGAAAATAAAGAGTAACAAAACAAGATGCAAAATACAAAAAATAGGGACGTGACAATAGGTTACAGCAAATTGTACATGTAGTGTTACCTTCAAATTAGTGGACAAACGAGAATGTATTGTAATTGGATGACAGGTGGTTTGATTGGCACATGATCTGCCACTGACGGTTTATCTGATCTAGGACCTGTAGAAACTCGTCCGCTGTAATTATGAGAGTTGATATGTAACGCTCAGGTCGCATGACGGCGACAAATGGCATGCTCCCAAGATGCATCTAGCCGAGGAGGCAGTGTGCAGGTTAAACGTGTTTAAAAAGACGAGTGCCGCTAGGAGGGAACCGAAGAATACAAAACAAACAGAATGCTGGAACAGCAAAACTACAGCGCATCTGTCCATTAACGATCATCAAACAAACAAAGTCCCGACAAAGAATAGTGACTCATGCTCAACTTAAATAGTCCTAACTGCCAACAGAAAACAGGTGTGGGGAAAAAGTGCCCAGGGGCCAGGCGCAAAGGGAAGCACCAACAAAACAGGAAGCGCTACCAAAATAAGAGCGCAGGACAGGAAGTGAAAACCAAAAAACAGCAAATCCACCTACACAACCAAAACAATGAAAGACCTGGTGTAACAGGTCCAAACATGATAGTCAATATATAGGACTGCTGAGGTCCATACTTGCCAACCTTGAGACCTCCGATTTCGGGAGGTGTGTGTGTGTGTGTGTGTGTGGGGGGGAGTATATTTACAGCTAGAATTCACCAAGTCAAGTATTTCATAGATTATATATATATATATAAGAAATACTTGATGTTCAGTGAATTATAGCTATATATATATATATATATATATATATATATATATATATATATATATATATATATATATATATATATATATATATATATATGTATATATATATATGTATATGTCTTAATAAGGTTATCCAAAAAATAGTGCTCGATACCGTAGTAGAGCGCAATATATGTATGTGTGGGAAAAAAAATCACAAGACTACTTCATCTCTACAGGCCTGTTTCATGAGGGGTTCCCTCAATCATCATTCCTCACTCTGATTGACAAACACTTCCCCAAAGGCAACACCCTAAGAAAAGTATTCAACAAGAACAACATTAAATTGAGCTACAGCTGTATGAACAATATACGACAAATTATCTCAAACCACAACAAAACAATTGCAAATGAGCCGTCGGCCCCCGGACAGAACGACTCCAAAACCAACCAAGGCTGCAACTGCCGCAAGAAACCTGATTGCCCTCTCAACGGGGGGTGCTTACAAACATCAGTTGTTTACCAATCTAAGGTAACACGCAAGGACATTAACACATCCGACACATATGTAGGATTAACCGAGGGAGAGTTTAAAACCAGATGGAACAATCACAAGGCTTCTTTCAGGAACCAAAACCTGCGGAATACCACAGAACTCAGCAAACACATTTGGGACCTCAAAGACAATAATGTTGAATATTCAATAACATGGCAAATTCTTGCATCCAGCACACCTTACAATAGTGGTAATAAAAGATGCAACCTATGATTGAAAGAGAAACTGTTTATTATATACCGTCCAGACCTGTCATCCCTCAACAAGCGCAGCGAAATTGTATCAGCATGCCGCCACAGACGGAAACACCTCCTAGGTAACACATGAGCCAATCACCACGCCCCTACACCAGCCTGTACCCACCCACTCTGTGCCCTATATAATCCATGGTATGTGAATGCTCCCATTAAAATCTCCTGATGATTGAGGGAACCCCTCATGAAACAGGCCTGTAGAGATGAAGTAGTCTTGTGATTTTTTTTCCCACACATACACACACATATATATATATATATATATATATATATATATATGTGTGTATTTTATTATATATATATATATATATATATATTTATTTTATTATGTATATATATATATATATATATATATATATATATATATATATATATATATATATATATATATATATATATAAATAAGAGAAATACTTGAATTTCAGTGTTCATTTATTTACACATATACACACACATAACACTCATCTACTCATTGTTGAGTTAAGGGTTGAATTGTCCATCCTTGTTTTATTCTCTGTCACTATTTTTCGAACCATGCTGAACACCCTCTCTGATGATGCATTGCTGTGTGGCACGCACAAAAGTGCTTTCATCAAATGCACTAGATGGCAGTATTGTCCTGTTTAAGAGTGTCACAACATTGCTGTTTACGGCAGACCAACTGCTTTACGGTATACAAAAACGTGACTGCTGTTGTTGTGTGTTGTTGTTGCCGCGCTGGGAGGACGTTAATGAAACTGCCTAACAGTAAACCCACATAAGAAACCAAGAACTCGCCCTCCATCATTCTACAGTTATAACGTTATTGGGCAGGTATGCTGTTTATGTTGTGGGTTAGCGGACTCAGGTCCATGAGTCCGCCTGAATTTCGGGAGGTTTTCGGCAGAAAATTTGTCCCGGGAGGTTTTCGGGAGAGGCGCTGAATCTCCCGGAAAATCCGGGAGGGTTGGCAAGTATGGCTGAGGTCTCATATAATAAATGATAAATGGGTTATACTTGTATAGCGCTTTTCTACCTTCAAGGTACTCAAAGCGCTTTGACAGTATTTCCACATTCACACACACATTCACACACTGATGGCGGGAGCTGCCATGCAAGGCGCTAACCAGCAGCCATCAGGAGCAAGGGGTGAAGTGTCTTGCCCAAGGACACAATGGACGTGACTAGGATGGTAGAAGGTGGGGATTGAACCCCAGAGACTTTGCATGATTGAGAATGAATGAATGACAGTGTTGTTTTTTTTATGGCTTGCAGAGCAGCTG